>NC_083485.1:10290659-10465659 GCF_030014155.1 Tachysurus vachellii
AGAAACATGCTGGTTCCTTATTTAACATCATGAAAAAACATTTATCAGTTAAAAATCAACTAAACCAGTTGTGCCTTGACTTCGTAAAGTTTTTCTGATTTAAATGTAAAAAACTTCACCAAGGTTTATGGAAACCACTGTCTTTGTGGAACAAATGAAAACAAATGAAGGTATTTTTTTTTTCCTTTTACAACATTTTTACTATGTTGTTGCTACTGCAAATTCTTGTATTCATTCATTCATCTTCTACCGCTTATCCGAACTACCTCGGGTCACAGGGAGCCTGTGCCTATCTCAGGCGTCATCGGGCATCAAGGCAGGATACACCCTGGACGGAGTGCCAACCCATCGCAGGGCACATACACACTCTCATTCACTCACACAGTCACACACTATGGACAATTTTCCAGAGATGCCAATCAACCTACCATGCATGTCTTTGGACCGGGGGAGGAAACCGGAGTACCCGGAGGAAACCCCCGAGGCACGGGGAGAACATGCAAACTCCACACACACAAGGCGGAGGCGGGAATCGAACCCCGACCCTACAGGTGTGAGGCGAACGTGCTAACCACTAAGCCACCGTGCCCCCACAAATTCTTGTATAATTTCCGGAAAAAAAAAGAAAGAAAAAAAAACATTTCACACTATATCCCCTTCACACTACAATCAGATCTGCATGCATGTTCTTCTCTGATGCAAGCTCCTTCCTCTGGACTTCCGTTTTTAGAAGCTTCCTGACTCCCAGACAGGATTTATGAGGATGTGTGTTTAGGCTTCAGACGTTTCCTATACCCTTAAAGCATCACACTTCCCATGTGACACTAAGGCCCTTCAGTTAGTAAACCAGAAACAGAGATAAACCACAGCGAGGTGTTTCATGCATTATAAGCATTATGAAAAGCAGCAGGAACTGGGACACACGCTCAGTGGGCCTCGTTTCCGTCTTTCAGAGTCTCGGTCAGCCAGCCGGGGTCCAAAAGGTTTGTCCTTTCCCACCCCAGTTCCCTCGTTCTGCACAGTCAGCAGAATGTTCTGCTCTGTTGCTCTCACTCTGCATCAGCAAATGAGGAGGAAGCCAAAGTACATGGTCAGTCATTTAAAAAAAACCTGCACATATCATCCTGCAGCGCAATGATCTAGCCTTCACCTGCCGACTTGTTGAAAGAAACAGCTTAAATGTACTGTATCATCCAAGAGTGTTTTCCTCTTGTCACTGCGAATACTCAGGTGGCTACTAAAGAAAGAAGCTAAATCCTGGATTTCTCGGGACAGTGTGCATGAAATAATCTGTGATCCACACATTTTGCAGTATTTGTTGTGAACTGTACAGTAAATAGGTCAAACAAAATTTCCAGTAAATATATATATTACACACATGTATATATCATACATAAAGATGCTGTAGGCTACAAAAAGATTGCCAAGACCCTGAAACTGAGCTGCAGCACGGTGGCCAAGACCATACAACGGTTTAACAGGACAGGTTCCACTCAGAACAGGCCTCGCCATGGTCAAACAAAGAAGTTGAGTGCACGTGGTCAGTGTCATATCCAGAGGTTGTGTTTGGGAAATAGACGTATGAATGCTGCCAGCATTGTGGCAGAGGTTGAAGGGGTGGGAGGTTCAGCCTGTCAGGGCGCAGACCATACATCACACACTGTGTTAAACTGGTCTACATGGATGTCAAACCAGAAGTAAGCCTCTTCTAAAGATGATGCACAAGAAAGCCCGCAAACAGTTTGCTAAAGACAAGCAGACTTAGGACATTACTGGAACCATGTCCTGTGTGTGGCAGCAACCAGGTGAGGAATACAAAGACAAGCGTGTCTTGCCTACAGTCAAGCATGGTGGTGGGAGTGTCATGGGCTGGGGCTGCATGAGTGCTGCCAGCATTGGGGAGCTACAGTTCATTGAGGGAACCGTGAATGCCAGCATGTATTGTGACATACTGAAGCAGAGCATGATCCCCTCCCTTCAGAGACTGGGCCAGAAGGCAGTATCCCAACATGATAACGACCCCAAACAACTCCAAGATGACCACTGCCTAGTTAAAGAAGCTGAGGGTAAAGGTGATAGACTGGCCAAGCATGTCTCCAGACCTAAACCCTTTGAGCATCTGTGGGGCAACCTCAAACGGAACATGGACGAGCGCAAGGTCAATAACATCCACCAGCTCTGTGATGTCGTCATGGAGGAGGTAAACTTCATGCCCAAGAGGATTAAGGCAGTGCTGTAAAATAATGGCGTTCACACAAAACATTTTCGCTTAGGGGTGTACTCACTTTTGTGGCCACCGGTTTAGACATTAATTGCTGTGTTGAGTTTTTTTTTTTAGGGGAAAGGAAATTTACACTGTTATACACTGTTCACTACTTTACACCGTAGCAAAGTGTCATTTCTTCAGTGTTGTCACATGAACAGATGTAATAAAATATTTACAAAAATGGTGAGGGGTTTACTCACTTCTGTCAGATACTGTGTGTATATATATAATAACTGTATTGTATTACCACAGTGTCCAATAGAAAAGTGCTTTAAGTAGCAAACCTTCTCTAGAAGACACTGTCATTCAGGCTGACCAAGTAGTACATATTTCAATTTTTTTTTTCCACAAAGGTGACCTAAATCACATGATGAGTCAAACATGTGATGGTGTTTACAGCAAAAGAAAAACAAAAAGGTGTACAGGGAAGAACCGTGTGGTAACTGTGGTATCGGATCAGGCAATGGTTTATGATGTTACTGCTTTTGTGATCTAACTATACTTGCTGTGTCAAAGTAAAATCTAAAAAAAGAGAAAAAAATAGCATCAGTTTAAACAGTTAACTCTTTTCTAAAGACTTTGTTGATGCTGTTTATATAAATTGGTGCTTGGTACCAGTGTAGAAGTCACGATATTCCTGAATTGATTCAGTGAGTGTTATATATGGGTTTGGTTAGACGACAGCATGAAAGCAGGAGTCTTTAAGCTGTAAAAACTGTGCGTTTAGCTAACCAAGTAGCCAAGCTAACAATCCTAGCTGTTATGCTAGGGTATGTGACTGACAGGTTTGTCTTCTGTGGAAACGATGTATTTGTGTATATACAAGACACTCGCTTATTTACTGATGGAAATGTTACTAGGCTGTTTTTAATAGTGTGGATTTTTAATGGTTTAATGAGTGAGTTATAAAAATGGATTAAATCTGAAATTCTTCAAATCCTAATCAAATTCCAGATAAATGATATACCCAGGTAATATTTTCAGCTTTTATCCTGGGGGGGAAAAGGTTATGTATTTCTAGTTACAAATATAGTTTGTAATGTACTGTAACTGGACTGAAAGCTCTGAGCACAGAAGCATCTCTGAAAAAGACATTCCTGGCTATGCAAATGGCTGCAGTGCTTTAAATCTATTTTAGAGAAATTATATAGTGTAGAGTACAAAAATAAATACAAGTACAACTAAAAGCACAGAAGAACACCAGTTCTTGTAATTCCAGGGAGGACATTAATTCCAAACACACACACAAACATTCTATTTCTGCCCATGAGCCAACAATCGTTACCCAATGAGCACTGCAATTATTCAAGGCATTAGATAAGATATTCTCGTTTGGGAAATTTCTGGTTTGTGTGTGTGTGTGTGTGTGTGTGTGTGTGTGTGTGTGTGTGTATATACATATTACTTCAGTGGAATTTACGTGATCGAGAAAAAATGCAATTCTGTTTATTCATTTATTTTGCCGCACTAATTGGGATTGCAGTCAGTTTTGTTTAATTAATTAAACAAGTTTAATGGTCCTTTAAATCATATCGCAATCCTTCTATTTTTATGTTTAACAATTAAGCTTTTATTTTCGGGTTTGTTTATTTATTTTCATTGCATTCTATTTGCTTGATGGTTTAATAATTTGCAGCAAAGTATTCCAATTAACACATCTACTTTAATGAATATTTATTATTGTTAATTATTATTATTATTATTATTAGGCAATGAAAAGGGAATTTTTTTTATTACATTTTACTGAATAAATGAAATTTATAAATCAAAAAGTGTCAAACTCATACCTTTGAGAAAGACTTTCCACCCTTCAGTTCCTGCACAGAGGGGAAAAAGAGAGAAAGTGAGAGAGACGCAGGAGTGAGAGATAGAACGTGTTATGTAATCGGTCAGCTGTTGCCATGGTGATGGGTAGCGAGGACAGAGAAATCATGTATAAAACAAAAAGAAGCTCCAGACTCTTCTGAAAACACTGCACAGTGATTACTGTAAATTACACGGTTTAGATCAGAAGGTTAACGTACTTTTCGCACCGACACTCGGCAGATGCAGGGGTCCAACACCCCTGTCGTAGGATTAGCACTCATCTTACACACGAAGGAGAACTTCTTATGCCAGCGAACACAGTTCTCCTGCACCTCTTGCCTGTGTGTGGGAGAGAGAGAGAGAAAAGGAATAATAATCATCCTGATTGTCACGACATGCTTATAAAAATATCAACCTCCCATTTCCATACAGTTAGCACTCAAAACTGATCTACTTGCATATTTCAGATCGAGTGTTATACACAGACATTATATATATATATATATATATATATTTAAATAAAAAATTCGAGCTAATGATTTCATCTGATTGGTCAGAAGGTTAGGTCTATACAGCTCTGTCATTTTATTTAGCTGTTCATTACCTTCCACATTCTGAAAGGGAGAAAAAATGCAGGCTTCAAGCAATGGCTGTTTATAGCAGCTATAAGATGCACCGTGTTCCAAATGACTTGCTACACACTACACACTTACACTGTGCACTATGCCCTCTAGCCATTAGTGTATATTTAGAAGTGTAGTATCAAATCAATGGGAACTGAAAGTATAAGCCGTTTCCCAGTCGATGGCGATTTAATGTCAAACGTATGTAACTCGACATAAATCACACAACCTGGGCTAATTTAAACAACATTTAAAATATGTCTTAAAAGCTTAAATACATCTTGAAATAATTTTTCCAGCTAGCCCCACCCTTCTTCCGCTAGACTCCGGGGGTTAAGTTCATAAACGTTCCACACTTCATTATTTCAGTTGAATAAGTCCAGCATCAGGGATCTTGAAGTGCACTTCATGTTGAAATTTTCAGTGTGAACTATAAATGGATAAAAAGGTACCTTTTCTAATAAAAGTAACCATAAACAGATAAAAAGTACAACCATTCTTAATCGAATGCATTTGTAGTGTAGAATAATTGCTGTTGTATAAGAGGAATAAAACAGTTCCCTATAGCTGTACGCATGACGACGTAGTGAATCTCAGAAAGGAACACTGGATGTATGCAACACCAACAGGAACGATATGAACGGTATAAATCATGATGTGACATTTTTACCTGCCTCTAACTGCAATACAATCTCAAATGAGACACTTGTGTAATTACTTTCAGTGTGATTTCCCTGCATGATGCTTTAGTGTTTGAATTAAACAAACCTCTCACCTAAAAGTCTACATCTTACATACTAATCTTCTGGATCTTCTAGTTTAAAGTTGAAGCAAAATAGGTCACGGTGCACGCGATGCGGGAAAAGTTTGAAAAATATAACGTATGAGGCGTCCAGGCTGCAACAAATATGCATCCTGTTGAGTTTTTTAGCTGGACGAGCATCTTGCGGATACAGATTTTAATCCTCCAGATGTGCACAAAATGTTCGAGTAACGTCTAACACCGGTCAAATGACTTCCAGGAAAGGAAACACTGTTGGATCTACAGCGTTCGCTCAGCGTTCGCACCACTTATATAAGCTAGTTAAGATTTCAAGTGAAAACTGCAGGCTGCTTCTCAAAACAATAACAGAGAAAGGTGTTCAGAAAAAAAACTTTTTTTACACAATTCAGTGTATAACTGGAATCGTTAACATCCGAGTGCTAACCTACTAAAATGAAGCTAAACATTTAAACAATGTGTACGTATGCAATTAATTAATAGAAATGCAACACGTTTAAAAATATTCAATTTAAATATGTTCCAGTTTAAAACAACACTGTGTCCAAAGTATTGTGTTGTGAACCTGACACTTGATATGTAAGTGAAATTAACATTTACTTTAATAAATAACTTTTAGCTAACACTTTCGCACTTTCTTAAAAAAGTCATTAGCAATTAAAATTATCAAGCAAGTAAAAGCTCCAGTGTGCTGTCCAGTCCTACGTTTTACTTACCCAGATATCAGACTAAAGATGTATTAACAAATGTATTTATGGTCATTATCCTTCTAATAAAGTTTCTGATGTACCACGTCACATGTCCGCCCTCAACAAATGGAGCCAGAATCACAACAGAAGGTCAGGACTCCAGAGTCTTTAGTTCCAGCTTTTACTGGCCAAGGACCACCCGAGAGAGTATGTGAGCGATATCTAAAGCAACCAATTACATTTGTAAAATCCATCCTCATGAACACTCATTGTTGCGGTTTTAAACCTGGTGGCTTCCTTCTTCCGTGAGGGAAGTAGAGCACCATGAGGTGCAACCGATCAGATGACGGCTTCGAAAAACAAATTATTTCCACAATTTTATGTGGTGGAACTACGTCGAGTGTTTCGGTTCTATTCTTGCATCTCTCATATATAATATAAAATAATCTAATAATAATACAATACTTTTCTAGTCACAAGTGACTACATGTGGCAGCAGGAAAGTTAGAAAACATCTTTGCACTAAACTTTATTTTGCACATTTTTTTGTCCAATCTACAATCAGATAGATCAGTGTCTCGGCTCATATGTTGCACGCAGGCGGTGGGGTTCAGGAAAGAGCGCACATGAAGTTGTAATGATGGAAGGTGTTATGTTTAATCCTGAATCCAAACCTGATAAAATCTGATTGTTTAACCCACACATGACAAGTATGAATAAAAACAAAAATCCCTCGCTGCAAATGACATGAATTGCATTTATGAGATTAGAAATTCCCCAATGATGGACTGTCCTCCAGATGAAAATGCTCTCTTCAGCATTAGCCTTTAGACATGACTGAAGCATCAGTGTAAGTGCAGGCTTTCAAGTGTGACTAAAGGGGAAAAAAAGAAAAAAAAGACAGTCTATTACTCTGATCTTTTATTCCCCTCATCCTCCCCTCTCTGCACTGCTTAATGATAAATGGAGGTCAGCATGTCCTTTACTTCCTGTTTCATTCCCACACATCTCTCAGTCTCTCTTTGCTCCCACCATGTTTCTCAGTGTTCAGTTGGTCTTCTTACATTTCCTAATAATTCTCTCCCTAATTTATCCCTCAATCATTTTTAAAGGGCCTTCTGATCTGTAAACCAAGTCCGTAAGAAGATCCTGGGCCATAGAACTTCAACGAGAAAACGCATTTGCAAGTCTTTAAAGTGCCCATGTTGTGTAAACGACACTAGAAGGCTCATGCAACAGCTTGTCCCTTGTCCTGCATTTGAGAAACCGAAGCCACGCTTCATTCCAGTGGGCATTACGCCATGGCATCTGCCACTGTTATCTGCTAGCATGGAGTCACACTATCTTGACAGTCAACTGAGCACACTCAAGCCTGTACAAAGCTGGTCCTCAGCCATACCACACGCTTAGTCATGCCTCACGAGAAGGACCAGACAGCGAGATTGCAGACCAGACAGTTAACACATCATAGTAGCTCTTATTGATGTGTGGATAAGCATTTGAAATTAAAATAAAATCCAAAAATCTTTTAAAAAAATTAGTCAGTGAGGACCAAACAACCTAAAAATTTAATATGAAAAACTTACATTTTGCATATCAGCTATATTAGATCATTATTTTAGCAGCACTTACAGCAGATACATCACTTCCCCTTGCACATGCACCACACATTCAGTCATAACAGCATACTGATTTATTTGAATAGTAACATTTAGCATAACCAGGATTTTCCCGCTCACATCAGTCACAACAGCATACTGATTTATTTGAATAGTAACGTTTAGCATAACCAGGATTTTCCCGCTCGCATCATCAGTCGAATGTTGTTTCAAACTTTACTGGCACATTTATCCATAAGGCAAGATTTATTACAAAAGTCCCCTGGTGGCTTAGGAGCCTTAAATAGCTGCTTATTATATTCATTATGCAGAGCAAGATCTGTAAGCATCCATTATGTCTGATTAATAAAAAAGCTTTCAAATGAAAGCATATCTTTTACACAAGAAAAGATTTTATAAAAACGGTTCATAAATGCGTTCAGAGCGAGCTGGCTTGGTTTCTGATCCCCTTTACTGCAAGCCCATGCATACGGTTTAATGAGCTGCAAAGAAAAGGAAATTGAGCTAGTTTTATAGACCCATCAACATAGCATTAAGCAAGACACCTGGCACAAACCTCCACCTGTGGACTAAGTACTTATTTTGGCATGTCAGTGTATTCACCCTTGACTATTTTTTCTTTCTCTTCCTGTCAGCAGCTAGCAAAAGTCCCACCTGGTCTCTTTATAGCATGGAGCTCACAGGCACATCCGTAACGAGTCCTCGACTTTATAACCGATGGTTTCTTTAGCAGACTAACATCACAACACTGCACTGTTTGATCCTCCCAGTGGGTGAAATCAACACAAGCTGGGGATGATGGGAAAAGGAAGTGCAAGGAAACGAAGCGGCGGCTCAGCAGTGAAGTGGAAAGGATGAGGCCTAGATTTTGTTTACAGCAAGCTGAAAATAGGGGGAACGTCTCCTGGCAGGATAACACGTTCGCCCATGTGAAAAGAAATCTTTGTTACTATTCCCGTAGTTTTCCTTTTATTACATTGTTTTAGCAGATTCATTAGATACTGCAAAGTGGGCTATAATATTTACCCGGTATATCCGGTACTAAGAAGCCAACACAGAAAAAAAAATGCACAGGTTGTTTCCACCAGCCTCGTGAGAATGTTCCGGTCAGTTTTAGTCTACACCTTCACTGCCTAGTGAAATTCAGCTAAAGGCTGTGGCTGATCCAAATAATCATTTTCTACTGGACTGAGCTTTCTGAGCCCTGTACCCTCCGTCCTAGAACATGGGGGCATCAGTGCTGTGCTCTGACCATGCACTTTTATAGCAAGTTGGTATCGTACAATAAGCTGCTGCAATTTTTTTGCCATCATAGTTTAAAGACAAACCTGGAATGAATTGTAATGATTGAGTGCAATTAAACTGAGCTTGGTGCAACCAAACCCCAAACCATTACCTAAGCTCAGGGGGTTCATGTTTAGTCGTATTAATTGTGAAAAAAATCATGCAAAAAAGCTTTCTGAGCAAGTATTGCTTGTATTTGGCCTGAAATTTGTTCCATGTGTGTTGCTCGGTGGTGTGGAAGTCCCTGAGGACGATCAGACAACACAAATGTGCAGACACATATATTAGCCAACAAATAAGCCATGTAGGACTATAAAACCTGCAGATACCCAACGTGACCTCATTTTATATTTGATTCAAAATGCAGTCATAAACAATGTTTTTCGACCTACTTTATGATTATTTCCAGCAGGATAGACTGGTATGTATGAGCTAGCAATGTCACACTCTTTCAGACTGGCTTTCAAAGATACAACAAGATCATGAACAGAAGATCAGAAAATCAGTTTGCTGCCTAATCAGAAGATTCTGGTGTAACAAACGTCTGACGAAAATATTTAGGGTTTATTTTAACGTGGAACCAAGCACAAGAACACCGGTTGAAGCTTGTGAGAGGGGGGGGGGGGGGGGGACAAAAAAAACAAAAAGGTATGAAGATGCGAGGGCAAGGCTGATTTCTTTCTAGCCCAGACTGTAGATTCTGTGACATTGTGTCGGTTGAAGTAGAACACTCCCTGAGATTTGGGATTTTATTTGTTTCTATCAAACTTCATAGCAAGGCTATGAGGTTTAATCATATTGTTTCATGGCTGAACAATAATTACCTACATTGTAACACTGAGAAGAACTTTCTCACATTTATGACTAAAATATTGTCCTGTATAGTGTGTATAACTGTAATAAACTCAAACTAACAATATTAAAAAGAAAAAAAAAAAAACAAAAAACAAGAGGGACAAGAGCAGATATTTCTATAATATTTAGTCTGGGTGTAGAAAAGTCTAATCTTGTGTGTCATTACATTTAACGTCATACCTAATCATGTTCTGGCACGGTAATGACCTACAAATGATAAAACCTTCAAACTGTTATTTTAAATAACAAAACCTTATCCCAACTTAACTATGTCCTTCTATCATATCCATTACAGACGTATATTCAGCAACATAAACTTCTGGACAAAAGAAGACAAATCAGTAGCTCAGGTGTCACCATAAAACATGTCAGCTGGGAAATTATCAGTTAAAAAGAAATCTTGCACAAGTTGTACATTCATAACCCAGAGAAACAAAACACTGTACTTTGTGTGACGTAGGACTTTGACAAGACAAACCTGCTAAGGTGGATTAATTAGCATGCACAGACAAAGGTTAATCCTTACAGAGTCCTGAACAGGTAGGTACACAAAAAACCTGGCAAAGCTAAGCAGAAAGAGCGCAAGCGTAAATCTGTCATTATACTAAACTTACTGCTAGAACGCCTTAATCACGTAAATACACTCTAACCAGACGTGAATTACATCTTCTATGTTGAAAAGAAAACATCACGGCTCATAAACAAATGTTTTCTAAGGACTCACTGACAACCCTGTTGTGGTATGGACGGATTGCTTGTTTGTCCAGCTATGCTACATAAAATCATTTTCTTCTATTACATCAGAAACTTTATATGGTTGTGATTAAATTCACATGAGGTACTGGGGTAATTCTAATTACAGGTGTTCTTCCGTGACCATGTGGCTGTTTTCCTCGGGCCTCCTGAAGAAAATTACAAGCTGAACCACATATTGTTTTTCACCAAACACAGTGATTCGCCAATCATGTTGGTCCTGTCCAGAAGCACAAATCAGTGACCTTTTGGAAAAGACATTTGGAACGGGATGTTTAATAAAACACATTTGGGTGTGATGGTCAGGTGTCCACAAACATTTACTGTATATCTTTTAGCTTTACGATCCTTAGTTCTCTCTAACTCAAGTGATACCTTTAATTCGGTCACGTGTTTAGAGACTAAATCCTGGTGGACTTAATTAAAAGTCTTATAAACAAGAAGGCACTCCCTTTAGACTAACAGTTCACAAGTAGGGATTAGGATCACATCATTAGGGTCACTCTGTCTTTAAATGAACCATGGCGCATGTCTGTGTGTGGTTTGTTGTGGGAGACCCGTTTCTGTCCTGAGTCTGTCTCCTGTCCCGTGCTTTGTTCCTCTACAGATTCTCAGACTTTTAATATAGCCTACAGTGTAATGTGTACATATGGTGAAATGTCTGTGTGGTCTCTCATTATAAAGGGAAGCCATACGCTAACGGTAGCTTTGTGGGCTTGTAATTGGAAGGCTGGTGGTTTGGGGTACAGCATTGCTGGATAAAGCATAAAAAAAAAGAGCCGTCAAGGCTAAACGCTGCACTTGGCATATTTGGTTTATGCTACACTTCTAATGTTGATAAGTTAATCCTAAACAATTGTAACAGATAAAATGCTGGAGCAACTTTGGATTGCTTGTATAGTTAAGATTTCTGAAGAAAGTTTAGAAACTTTACAGTGTATAAACTGCAGCTGTTTATATTGAATAATCGATAAATCAGCAGTGTAGTTAATAAATGGTGGAGATACACACAGAATACTATATTGGGATATTGTCAGATTGTCATAGCGCTGAACCCAACTCTTTGTCCTTCAAGAGGTGTGTATAGTCTTTCTGGCCAGTTTATTATGAACGCTTGTTCACTCATTCGATTATCCAAATCAGCCAATCATGCAGCAATGCGAAGAATCATTCAAATTTCTGAAAGATTGGAAAAACTTGTCTTTTTGCCTGGTCTTGTCTTTTTTGATCTTGTTCGGTTTCAGTGAGAGTGTGTTGACTGACTGACACAGATTCATCTTGTGTGTTGACAGGAGTGGAACCTGCTGTTGGCTTCAGCTGTTATGGAGCTCATTCGCCTCAAGGTTCAACATACTGTGCATTCTGAGATACTTTTCTGATCCTCATGGTTATAAAGAGTGGTTATTTGAGTTAGTAGCCTTCCTGTCAGCTCCAACCACTTTAATTTTATTTTTTTTTACACCACCCTGTACAAGCGCTAGAGACGACGAGATCGGCATAAAAACGATTCGTTTTAGCGATTGTATACAGTGCATCCTCACCATTTTTTGAAAGTGTAGGTCATTAGTAATGTTTTAAAGTACAGCTTATGCCTAACAACTGTAGCATTCATTATAACAATTTTGCTAGATTTTAAGCTTTCTGAAGCATTTTGGGGTTTATTGGTTGTTTATCATGCAGAGTTTTTATTTAATCAGTCTTGCATGGTCTCATTCTAGTACCTTGTACTTTTCTTAAAGTTAGATCCAAAGCAAAACCTTTCATATTAAGTCTTGTCGATTACAAGGATGTAAATATCACTTATAACATTAACTAACTCAAAGCCAAAACAGTCATAGAATCATGACAATCCAACATCCAGTGGATCCAGATTGGATCATTCATATTTGGACTGCTTTACAGCTAACATTTACATTGCCCCTGTATTAGAGGGATGGTGTTTCTGTAACACAACACTTTTAACAGCCACGTGTTTACTGTATGTTGCCTCAACTATTTGCTAACTGATTAAAGCCAAGTGGGTCTTGTAAAAGCACTAGACAAATGTAAGGCAGGTTACAACACTGTATGTAGATCACCTGACTCCAGCAACATGTCTGGGCATGTAGAAAATTCACAGACGAATGCATGCAAAGAAAAAAGATCTCAAAACAATACATCTGCTTGGTTTCTAATTAAGTTAGACACACACACGCTCTTGCGCATACATGCGTTCTCAGCCAGACATCTGTGTCGAATCAAAGAAATGGCAGACTCCAGAAGCATTCCTCATCTGGACTGTATAAAGTACAGAAGAAGTGGACAAGAGGCAGAAAGAAAGCATGGACTAGGAACAAACTAACTTCACGATAAACCTCTTCACAGACAGACACACCTGCAAGCAAGTCACACTTTATTCTCAGAGTTAATCCACAAGGTCGACTAGAACAATCTAGATGCTTGTCAAACAACACAATCTCTTTCTCACACACACACACAGACACACACTCAAACACGTCACTGTAGCCTTAAGCCAGTGCAGGTGTACTTCACCTTCACCGCAACTACATTCATTCTTTCTAATAACGCTACTTAAGATCAACAAGCAAGCATTGTGAGGAGCATCAGAGGGCTTGGAGGATGACACATGAAGATAGTCAGGAGGCCTGGGTTACAAAACAGTAGAAGGTTTAACACAGCATGGGTTTCTGACAAAAGCCGGGTATAAACTGCACCAATTTCTCCCATCATGTAATTAACTGTGCAGGCTATGCCAACGCCTGGATGTGAAGTAACTGCTATTCCTCCATGTCTTTGATTTACTGTGTCCTACAAAAACAAAGCTGATATACAAGAAAAATGGAAAAAAACTGAAAAAGGATTGGCACCGCTCCACCTCTGCCGAATAAACTCCAGCAAAAGGTTATATCTAATAACGGTAATCCATCATGGAGGGGCTACAGGGTGGTCTGACTGACTAGCAGCTTCAGCCATGTGTGTTTCATATAAAGCATGTATAGGTGCTTTACAGTGGTCATGCAACAGAGAGTTTTTCTCTTCACCAATTTGGTGGTAAGCAGCACATAGAGAACAAACACACACATAATGTAAATAATACTCAAACAGCAGCAGTTGGTTGGTGAGGGAAGATGATAATACAGCTGTCTCTATGTTTAGAGAGAAAGATTTAAATGTAAATTCAATTGCCAAGAAGTGTTCATTTCCTTTGTTCTATATTTTGTCTTGCTACATATCAGATCTTCGATTGATGGCAAATAAAACATTTTGTTTTATACATTGTTTTCTGGTCTTTGTTTGTTTGTTTTAAATCTACTGCTGCTTGGTCTGCTTGTTGTTCATCTACAGAGCTTTCAACAGAAAATTTCTCTCCAGTTTTAGTCCAAAATGCGTCATTTGCATTGAAGCCTAAATGAAAGCACAGGCAACTCAATAACAGGGCATGAATATTAGGAAAGGTTTACTAGGAAAAGCTGCCTAGTCATTTATTTATTATACTCTGCTATAAAACGCTTTTCCAAATAAATAATGAATCTCTTGAATGTGTTGAACTCATAACCATCCAAACAAACTTGCCCCTTTTATTTCTTAAGAGAACGTTGAGCAAAAGTAATGAAAAAAAAATAAAGTGGAGGAATTCCAGCATGCGTATCTCATGATGTTCATCTCAGGAATGCAAGCTGATAACGATGTTGTGGAAGTGTGGATCTGACACATGGCACCTCTGGAGACTGACTGGGCACAGGAAAACAAACGCATATTTCATGTATATCCTTTCCACGGAATTATCTTTAGCGTCATCTTTTCCATCGTGTTCTTAACGCATGAGCAGAAGCAGTTTTACACTCTGCAGTTCTGCTGGTATGGAATCTCTTGAGTGTTTTGGTGCTCATTCACTTGGCGTGAGTTGGGAGAGGGCATGCCGATCATTCCAGAGCTGGAGCTCTCGAAGTGTACACACACAGACACACAGACACACACACACCTCACAGTCCATGACCCACTGAAAAGCTAGAGCTAGACCGCATGCATAGGACATATATGGTTCTAGAGGACATTTAACTAAATGTTTTTAAAGTCAATTTTTTTCAGGGAAGTAGTGAACTATAAAATTAAAAAGAGAACATCTGTAAAACTTTATCCTCCAGATATACTATTGTATTGGAGTCCATAAGATACGAAAATAACTGTACACATGCACTTGAAATGGCTTTTAAAAAGGGAAAGCACAATATATTTTTCTCCAGTATGCAGAAAAAATAATTTAAAAAAATAATAAAATCGCAGTTAGTTAAACAGATCGACAGCTTTGTAATGCAATTAGCTTATTATCAGTGTGCATATTTAAAAATGAATGATACCTAAACTTATGGTGTTTTATGATTGTACATAATTGTTTTCTTTCACAAGACCAACATCTTTCCATCTCTCCACACACACTGTGTCATTAAAAGCCTTTCCACCAGCCTGCCAGTAGAAAACATCTGGATGAAAATAATGACCTACACTCGCCACACACACACACACACACACACACGTTCCAGATTACCGCCATTGTAATAAAACTTTGCAGACCACCAGTGCAATAACACCTAAAAACATTTAAGCTCTACACAAACACATACATGCTTGCTGCAAGGTCAAAAATTCTTCTGGGACCCATTCAGTAACACAAAGGACGCTGCGTGTGTTACACAACACTCACAATAGAAAGAACGACAGATCAAGAGACTATATGTGTCCAAACAGTGCCTTGTTCACCGAGATTAAGTTACACCTGCGCTGACTTGGAGAAAGAAGCAGAAAAAGAAACTGACTCTTACACAACACTGCCCACATGGAATCAGAGCAGTGTGTATACGTTTATACAGGTCTGTGCTGGCATCACATAGGAGCCGGACATGAAAAGAAGTTATGTAAGCAGAAATCCAGTCATATCTATGACTTCATCTCTAAATCACTTAACCAAGGTCGAATTTATCCAAGATGTAGTTTCTGGAGTAAAAGTGGGTGCTTTGCACTCATGTTTTGCCTCCAATGTCTACATGGGCTTTCACACTGGCAGTTGTGTCCAAGACTGAGCATGTTACACTTGAAAAGTTGGTCATGTGAAAGCTGTTATGTACTGAAAAGTGCACAGTGGTACAGAAGCTCCTGTAGGAGGTAGTGCGAGTTCGATTGTTTGGTCAAGTGTTTATAAAAGCATGATTAAAAACCATACATAATTATCGTCAGTCATTTCAAAGTTCTTATGTATTATATTTCAGTAGATTCTGATGCTAAATAATGACTAGATCATAAATAGTAGTGTAGTGTGTAGAGTTGCCACATCACAGCTACAGGGTCTCTGGTTCAATCCTGAGCTCAAGCTACTGTGTGTGTGCTGTTTGTGTGTAGGCTCTCTGTGTCCATATCTCTGGCTTCTCCAGTTTCTTTGCACCTCCCAAAAACATGCCAGTAGGGGGACTGGCCAAGATGACCTGCCCTAGATGTGTATGTGCATATATGTGTGTGTGTGTGTGTGTGTGTGTGTCTGTTTTACGGTGTGCGTTTGTGTGTGTTTCTGTTTGACAGTGTGTGTCTGGTGTGTGTCTGGTACCCTGATTCAGGACTGGTGGTGTCCTCCCATTTGTTCTGTCTGACCTGTGTCTGAGTGAGTGAGTGAGTGAGTGAGTGAGTGAGTTCTCATTTATATCCTGTCTCACCTGTGAGCTACTCTCACCATAATAAATGGGGAAAATAGCTCTGGTGGCCAAGGAGGGACTAGAAATGTGTAAGAATGAATGAATGAATAAATAAATAAATAAATAAATAAATAAATAAATGTCCATCATGTTGAGTGCCAAAATAAACCAAACCTGTGTTTTGCATCACAATATTATTCAGATCTGAATTTGCCAAATGAGTGTAATACTGTTAAAAAAAAACAAAACACTAATGTATCAGGAGATTTCATTCAGAAACCTTCAAAACATTTTGCATCCAAAAAGTAAAAAATGTTGAACTTGAATCTTCATTTCCTTTCTTTTCTCTCTTGATACGCAGCTAAGCAGTCTTTTTTTTTTGTAATGACTGGACCTTGCTAACTTACAGGAACAAATACAGGCAGATGCATAGAGCTAATGTGCCAGATTTATCTCACACTGTTAAATCCTGAGATTTAGGCTCGCACCTGTGGGAACCGTGTTGTGCTTTTTGTTTGTGAAGTGAACGAGGCTCCAATAAAACTTCCAAGCCGTCATGTCCGAAACCAGGAACAATTCCCTTTAGACGTCATAGTGCAAATGAATAACTAGAATGGAAACAAATGAAGGCTTGGCCAAAACACACAAACACACTTACTACACACACACTTTCCAGTGAGCCATGTTTTTGTACCACTGCTTGACTCCAACAATGACCTGATCTATCTTAGGGAATACATTACTGCTCTGTGAACTGTTAAAACAAAAGTTGTTAAAAAAGGAGACAACGTGGAGTGAGATAAATTCTACAGACAGAACTGCAGGCAGCAGGTCATTTACAGTAGAGATCACATGCATCCTGTATTCCAAGCTCATTCTCAGAGATGGCAGATGTTCAACATAAGGCTAATTAAAATGTTATTCAACAAATGTGTCACTGAAAATTTCATGAAAATTTACAGAACGTCACAAAAAAGGTGTTTGTGGCGTTTATTGAAGGAGTCTTACTTTAAAAAAACCCACAAAACTTATTTTTTTATGACCTTTTTTGTGTGTGTTTTCTCCAGCTAATCATACACAACCTTGGTCTTTTCCAATGCAAAAGCTAAGCAAACTCAATGTAAATGTTTGCGCTTTATCAGCGTGAGCACAGTTACACAAGACGCAAATAACCATGGAACCAAATACACACACGCGCTCACTTCTCTCTGTCGGTTCATCTCATGACCTTTACCCTCTTTCAGTTTCAGTCTAGAACTTTAGCTACATCCTCTCACTGCTGTTTATAGACCTGTACTCAGACAGGACACGAGCTGCAGCATTAAACTCACTGCCAATCAGCTTTCTAACTATCTATAAATAAACCATCAATTATCAGACTTATGAATTTGGTTGGCAAAGTATCTGTAGAGAAGGAGCTTCCCAGCAAATCCAGTGGACAATAGAAGCAGAAGGCTATGGTGTGACTGCATATCACTCCCGGAAGCCAGAAGTTACTGTATGTATGCCAACAGAAGAGGAAATGTAAACTAACTGCACTCACACGAGTGACACGCAACTGATAGAGCAGCAGACGGCCCATTTTTTTTATATGCTGGTTTGCAACATAAGGCAGTAATTCTCGCGAATTGGAAAATCCTAGGATCAGTTTCATGGTGTAAATTCAAACTTCTCCCGTGCCCCAATTCTTAACTCTCACAACTCTAGTTCGACACAAAAATGGAAGAAAAACGGGGATCTTTTTAAACACTGTTGTTAGATGATCTCAAATTCCAATGACGCTATAAGCCCTTTGTATTCGGGGACCAATGCTGCAAAATGGTCCATGCTCTCTTGGTGCAAGGGAAGACATCCTCTCTCCTGTCAATCATAGTGATGCTAACCAATCATGGTCATACATGTATGTGTAAGAGGGCAGACAGCACTTACGTCTGAATGTGTTACGCAACCCTGTGATGCACCATGAGCAACAGATTGAAAAAAGGTGACTGGCTACCAGAGAATGTATGTGCTGTTGTATAATTGGGGCATGTGGATGGGACATAGTCAGGATTAAATTAGGAGAAAATAAGGGGGTTTTACAAAATTTAGAAGTCACAATTACTAATCCCTTTACGCCCTCTCCTTCTTTCCATGTCTCTCCTTCTCTCGTTTTCTCCCCTTCACTCACTCTCGGCTCCCTTTCTATCATTCTCTTTCTCCCTTTCTTTTGCTCTTTCCTTTGTAGTTGTTGCTGTATTGGGAGAAATTAGTGTGACTGCACCAGATGTCAGAGTTCCATCCATAAAAGAGTGCAGCACTAATCCCCCTCTCTCTCAGTCTTTCCCTCCCTCCTCTCATTTGTATCTGTTGCTGTATTAGGAGAAATGAGTGCTGTGACTGCACCAGATGTCACAGTAACAGCTGTTGAGAAACAGGTAAAGACAAAGACAGGAATGGAGAAGCAAATGCAGGAGCAAGAAAGCCGACTTTAGACAAAATCCTGTCCACACTGCTGGGGAACTCCAAATAAAAACTCGCACTGGTGGCACAAGATGGTGCAGATTGTTCGGGGTTGAACTCAGCAGAGATGCTTCTCTTTCACTTTTTCTCTCTCTTTTTCCCCTAGTCATGTTTTACTTGGTAAGGATTGGGAAGGTATAGACAAATACACACACTGAATACTGAATAAGATACCAATGTTTCACTTGCACGAATGTGCAAGATCATGCATGAGATCACTGCAAAATGAAAAATGGGTTTACTGTGTGGGTGTGTGTATCTGTGTGTTTATCTGTGCCCATGGAAATCCCAAGCTCTGTCGTAAATGTCAACTAGGTTTGTGGTGTGACTCACACACCCCTGAGCTACTGCTTACATTGCAAAGCAGCAGAAATCACATAGCAACTAGGAGCTTGATTATGCCAGGAATGTGTTGATCGCTTTCTCACCCCAACATGCAGGCTTTCAACAGAGGCTTCGGGCAGTGTTGCTCAGGGGGGAAAAAAGCTGCCTTTGATTAAAAACTTGACAGAAATCCTTGATAAGTGGCTGAGGATAATGATAAAAGCATTGTGGAGGAGGAACGGAGGAGTGTTGGTGGCCTCACGGTCTCGGAATTGATGCATTAAACTTGTTCACGTATGTCTCCAGGAAGAGAGAGTTTTCTCAAGTAACGTCATATTCTTCATTCACATCAAACAGCCTTTTTACACAATTTACAACAAAACGAAGCTGTTAAACCTAGAGGTTTGAAGTTTAAAGTCTAATGTACTTATTCAACTGTACGTACAGTATTACTGAGACAAACAATTACTGCATCCCAAATTACATGCTATGCACTATAAACTCTACCGTCTATTGTAAGAATTACAGAAGGGTAGTATCGTCTTAAAAGGATTAAATTAAATAAACAAATAAATAGACAAATAAATAACAACTCCATATTACCACAAATAAATATTAAAACTAATCTACACAACAATCTACCATCCAAGAATGACAGGATTCCACTAATGTATCAAGCAGAGAACACATCCCCAATGACCCTGAAGTCAATCAGTCAACTTCCCACTACACTCGGGAAACTAGTCTGAGACTCTGGAGGAAAAGGGACTATGAGCCGCCTTAAATCCGATTCCCAGCTGTCAGAGATATGGACCTGAAAGTCACTGATCAGAAACTGGAGCAAAGAAGAATAGCACAAGGGGAGGGTGAAAAATCCTCTTCTTGAGAATAAACACAGTGCTCTGGCACAGCGATTGTGATCGCGCATGCGGCGATAAACATGAATCACTGAAGTCGGGAAGAGATGGAAGAAATCGGAATGCTGGCCAGTAAATTTCCAGTCTTGCTTGAAGTATTTCGTCACGCGATGCTGCGTAAGTGTTCACACAGCAAGGACAATAGCTGCGTATGGGATGTTAGTAATCTGAGAAGCCTGAACCTGAAGATCACTCATCGTTAACTAAATCTCTCCCCGTGAGCACGGGAAACTTGCATTCTGGCTCTTTCCACAGTCAGGGTTTCTTAAACCAATCTTTTGTTTAAAAAAAAATTCCAACTGCCTCAATATTAGTTTCATTTTGAAATACTCTCTCACACGACCAACCCATGACAAACACAAATTTATCCACAGTTAATAATCCACATAAATAATCTACAGTTTCATTTAATAGTGTCTTGAGTCACAGGAAAAAGGATTGTTAACACTGTTAATCGCTGAGGGCTGCTGATGTACAATTCAGTTAAGCAGTGTGGGAATTTAACAAATTAAGATTTACTCATGAACTCATGCATTTTCAAAGCTTCACCTTTCCAGACATTAAAGGAATACAAGTGCTCCCAAACTCCCCCAACACCCCATGACAGTCTGCTAGCAGTCAGTTTGACAGAATGAAAACTACAACGTATCGCTGTACTGAAAAATCACACAAAACCCAGTCTCCATGCCGACCCTACATTAGCCGAGGTAACAAAAGCGCTAAAAACCAACTAGCTAATGTTAGAAACAACGCACCTTAGAGGTTAGTTCTGTGAGGTTAGTTGATTGATGACCTATAGATTTAAAGCAAAAAAATTCTTAAAAACTTTGTATATAAATAAATATATATGACTGTGCTTTGGATAAACATTTGGCAGAATTCAACAACCGCCCTTAGACTTGCGTTATTAGTGAGTTAGCACTAAACAAATTTTCTGTTTGTCAGTGTAGGAAATTCTGAGATAACCTTGTCTGTGATAGTTGTATATAAGATGCATGTTCAGTGGACACAGTTTGGGATGAAGAATCCCAGAGTAATCCTTTGAACTCGGTGTAGAGGAAAGGGTTAACCAAGCGTCGACTCCACAATCGCAACTCGACATACCGACACTTGGGCCGTGGAATACTTTGTCAATTTGACCTGTGAACCTTGACCTTTGTGAAACCCGTGACTGAACAAAAGTAGCACGTAAAAGAGCCAGCAAGAGGAGGAAGAGATCTGTCTGTCTTTTGCTTGCAGGCTTGGAGCTGCACTCCTTCACACTACCTTTGTGCTCAAGATGGTTTCCTTGCAAGGAGACACAAAAGTGGTGCTCAGATTGAAACAGAAGAGGAAAGGAAAGGAAAAAAAAATAATAAAAAAAATCACACAACTTCTGCCTTCTCTCTCCTCCCATTCCCCCAGGACTGCGTTTAACCTACTTCTCTTTGGTACTGTCTTCCAGACTCAGATTCCCAGGCTTTATTAACGCTTCCCTTTCTTTATGCAGAATAATACAGTCCTATATTACAGAGAAAGAAAGACAGAGAGGGAAGAAAAGAAACGTGGCAGCTGCTAAACACCACGGCAGAGTTCAGAATTCACAAGTTGCTTATCTTCAGAAGAATTCCAGCTGTTTCGATTTAAGTCTCGCAGACATCTTTAAACGGCTAACGTTTAACGTGACTAAAACGTTATGTGGGTCATTTAAACCGCGCCTGTTCTGTCTCTAGGATTTGTTTAAAGTGACTTTTTAAACAGATAACTTCTCTTGGATGGCTGATGCTGTTTAGAGAATTTGGTGTTTGGGTCAAAATGTTAGTCACAGTGCTTGATTCACAATTTCCATCTAAATGGGAGACTTTCGGTAATTCAGAAAAGCCTGGCGTCTGTCTTACAGCTGTTAGTGATGTCCTGAGATGGGTGAGTCATTGAGCATAAGGATGCCTGACATGACGCTTATACTATTGATATTCTAATATCCATCACAATAAGCTTAATTATTGCACCTTATATATTTTTTTTTAATTGACTAGAAGCAGTTGACATGATGCTTAAACTTTACATTTAATCTATAAAATGTTTTGAAAAACTGATCGTTGGGCGATCATCACTGATTACCGTTTTTTCAAATATTTTATCATTTTTTAATTCGTTTTAATAGCAATCGTAGTTTTTAATTAATTAATACATTGTAATACACAATGTACACAGTGAATTAAACCCATCACATCCTGCATAACTGTTCAGCCAGAACTTGTAGCTAGCAAGTTAAAGACAGTAAATAATTTGATATGTCACTACCAGTTCTTCTGTTCTTTCTAACAAGAAGTGTTTCAGAAATTAAAAGTCCTAATGCTCACTGAACGTCTGCGAAACAAAGTTCCTGATACCGCTTTCATTATAACAGATCAACAGTTTGTTCCCTTAACAATCCCTCGGGTTCCATCTCTTCATGCTTTTAAATAGAAAAATCATTTCACATACTAATACAACGCAAAGTGCAAAGTCCTCTGTTCTGAAGGGAACAAGTTATGTCACAGTCCACAGTGGTGCTTAATATGAATTTTTTTTTTAACCACAGAAATGTTTCTCAAGTACTGAGATCAAACCCAATCCTGTGCTCTGAGATGCCCCAAGTGCTTGCTCATTCAATTTGAAGGCATTATCTTCAACCACTAACATTCTGTACAAGGTTTGTCCCAACAGAGGGAACAGCATTTCACACTGAAAGCCAACAGTGTCCTGACTCAAAAATAAAATAGTTAATGTTTATACTGATTGAAAATGCGCGATACCTCCATTTCTATTCCGTCGTTGGAACGCAACACCGTTGTACTGGTAAAAAAGGTTAAACAAAATGTCCCCTTACAGAAAGTTTCACCTAAAACAACATGTTTCTCATTGTTCTGTATTACTTAATAAAACCTGGTTACTGTTCGTCTCAGGCTACGTCCATGGGAGTGAGTTGTTACCATAGAAACAATAATGTATTAGAAAGTGAATCCATATAAACCTGGGATTAACCTTTCAGTCAGCGTTATTCTGTAGCTGTACTGAAACAGAAACATAATCAACATCTGACCAATCAGATTGGAGAATCCAAATGCGCTGTTGTAAATGTAAGGAATAACAACTTTGTGAGGCTATAAGAAAATAAATCACAGTCGGGGGAATACGGTACGACACCATACAAAGCCGAGTGCCGCTACCCCTGAGGGCTTTATTTTCATATTTTGTTTGGCGTACGTTACTCGAATTATATCACAATTTGCCAACAAATACAATCGTATTAGTTATATACTTTTAGTGATTTATAGTCAGATGTAATGTTGTGGAGTGTTTGATACAGGTTAGTTCTCTCACCAGCCTCAAACATTTAGCTAACTAACCTATCTATAAGGACTGTTTGACTGTTTTCACAGTCAGATTTTTAGTGAATTCTGTCAGTAGCCAAACTTCATCATAAAATACATCATAAAACAAGTTTTCACTCATTCCTTTACATTAACAGGTTACCTAGTTTGCTAGTAAGCTTTACACTGATGCTGTGGCTGAAATGTTCCCGGATGTTCCAATATCCTTTTTTTTAAATGAAATCACAAAACATCTAACCTGAATTGTTTTTTTCTCCCCATACAGACCTGAGAATGTTTTGGGGTATTCTAGTAAATAAAATCAGTGTTAAAGAGAATAGACCCTGGGTTTCGTACAAGTTATTGTAGTTATCTCCTTTCTATAATAGAAGGTAGAGAAAACCAAAGGCTACATAGTTCCACGAATAAGATGCTAACAATAACTTGCCCTTTTATATTGATAAATAAACCCTTGATCCACATCTTACATAAAAATGTGTGTGTGAGTGAGTGTGAGAGAGAGAGAGAGAGAGAGAGAGAGAGAGAGAGAGAGAGAGAGAGAGAGAGAACACGTGACAAGATATTTTCAGTAAGCGTCTGCCAGGATTATGGGCTTTGCTCAAACCAAACTCACTGGAAAAAAAAAAAAAAAAGTGTGGTGGAATATATATACTTGAGACAGAGTCTTGGAGAACAACAAAAACAAAACAAGAAAAAAAGAAAGGGAAAAATCACTTCCCGGGGCTAATTGCTACTCCAGAGAGGTCAAATTCCTAAACCCATGACAGATATGTGATCGCTTGTATGTAGTGCGTATTTCTTTTTGTTTAAAGGGATACTCCAGTGTTTTGTCATCCTCTTCTTGATCCACCATCTCTCAGTGTATGTGTGATTAGCGAGGATAAGAACGATTACTGAAAACTGAATGAATGAACCGGTGGCAGTAAATTCACTTCAGTCAATCTGTCAAATCTGCCAGAATTCTGCCGTGGCATAAAGTGACACCACTCAGAAGTTGCTATAGTATATATATATATATATAAAATTCAGATATACAATGTTGAATTTTATGATACATACAAACACCAACTCTCTCTCCAGAATTTAAATGCAAGTGGAAAGCTAGTTGCATCACCCACTGGAAAAAAAAAAATATTACTATGGCAACCAGTAGTATAAGGCCTACTGACGACTTAAATAGCTTAAAGAAAGCATGGAATAGCATGTTTGACATGGAAAAGACATGAAATACCTTAACTAATAACTTAGGAAGCACCAGAAATTCTGCTTAACTGCGCTACATGGATGAACTGGAATATTATAGAGGAGTTCCACAGACAACAGATGTTTTACATCAACGTCAAACTTGGAGTAAAAACAGGCTTTCTGCTTTTCTCTCTGTGATGAAATTAGAAATACAAACAAAGGAATATCCCTTTAATGGAACCATCCTGAAACCCCCAGATTCTCCTCACCTCACTCGTGTGTGTAGATCAAGCGTTTGAGTGTGGACGAATAGAGAGAAGCAGAAAATTCGATGTAAGTATGAAGCAGAAACACCTAAACTACAGTCCAGACTCAAATCCTAATCTAATGTCTGGTTAAGTAGATAAATTAGAGACCTTCTCCGTGTTCACTTTTCCGTGTTAATCGATCAAAAGAATGCTACGATTTTGTTTTGAGAAGTGTGCAGTCTTGTATCGGTGGTGGATTAAAGTGAGAAAGTTACACACAACACAGAGCAATGAAACAGAGCACGTGCATAACAGACGAAAAATGTTTCACACGTGTGAATGTTTGCATTGCACAGGTTAAAGAAACGTTTGCTGAAGTGATAAATGGGCTTTTTCCATTCTTTTTAATCAGCAGAGAATAACTGGCCGTGTATGGTACGGTCAGTGTAATGTGGGCTTGTGGTGTTTGTAAGACAGAGATAAGAGAAGCCTAGAGGCTTTTCACAACACCACAGGGCCAAATCAGCAAAACGCTAAGGGCAGATAAGGCGTGAGTGTGTGTGTAGATTTAAAAACCTTTAAATCTCAGTGCCAAATGCTCAGCCCTGTTCTAGTTTTATGGTGCTGGGTTGCACATGAACTACCTTCTATTTATTCTCATACTGCTCTAACAAATATTCTCTCCCCCTCTCTCTCACACACACACACACGCACGAAGCTCACTACTGATCTGAGAAAAGAAAAAAGAATTACAGTGCAAAGAAGACAGACATAGACAGGAGAGCATGAGAGAGAGAGAATCAGAAAAGAGAAGAGGCAGACAAACAAAGAGAACCAGGCAAAAACAGAGGAGAGAGAGCGAGAGAGAGAGAGAAACAGCATCAGGAAAGAAGAGGCAGACAAAGAGAACCAGACAAAAACAGAGAACAAAGAGAAAGAAAGATAGAAAGGAGGGGGTATATTGTTGACTATATTTTCGTCTATATTGTCATCACTGATTAAATGGGTAGCAAAATCTAAATCCTAATCTCAAGATGCTGCTTTTTTGCCTGTAGAGTTCTTGTGGTTTTCCATCATCATGGTGCAGTGTTGTATCTGATCGCACCCTATAAGCAGATGCACCCTGATCTGTGATCTTTATCCATTCTGATCACATAACAGGACACATAAAAAGGTGCATGCAGGATCCCATGCAGCTGAGTGAAGGAGATTAACCTAAATCATAAATATGATTAATTTTAGCACTGGTTGCACTGTTGCCCTTTTGGAACATTCATAATGAGTGCTGAATGTTTGCTTTGGGTGTGTATAGGTGTGTGTGTGTGTGTGTGTGTATAGGTGTGCACAGGTAAGTGTGTGTGTGGGTGTGTGTATATGTGTGCACTGAACTGATACTGGGTGTTCTGCCATTGATCAGGACTGAGTGAGTAACCAAGCACAAATTTTCCAGAAAGATAAAATAATGTATTAGGCTTTTATGTATGCATGATTATATATGTGTGTGTGTGTGTGTGTGTGTGTGCGTGACAGACAGACAACCACACACACGCACACAGACACATAGGGTTTCCTTGACAACCCCAGCCACTAAACACATCCTCATATTGCACATAACCCGCTAGCTTTGAATTTCAGAAAAAATTTAAATTATCATTTATCACTCCAGTTGAGGCCAAACACCTCCTGCCAGACCAGCTCGACTAAAACAAATTTATTTATTTTATTTTTTTTAAAAAAGAGACCGTTTTAAATTATGCTCCTTTTATGGTGTATACACAATGCCCAGTTCACACTGCTACTGTTTGTGTCATAGCACATTGTTAGACTGGCGGATTGGCACATCAGCAGATTGACCACTTGTTCGCGGTTGCAGAAGCAGCCTCATGAGAACCTGCTGGTACGTCATTAACATCAATAAGTACAACACGCCTAAAAGACATGTCAAAGCACATTACACTGTGGTGCACAAGCTCCTTAAAATCCTCTTCATTCAGCCCCTCTTGTGCTTGGAAGTGTCTAAGGAATAAAAACCTGTCAGGACTTGTTCAGTATTTGTTCAGTGATCAATGATATTGTAGGAAGAAGCGAGATCGCTTAGTGTTTCTTTATCTTACACTGCAGTTCCACTTTTCTCTCTGTTAACGAGCTACGCGACACACATTTATATTTTAGGTGTTTGGTGTTCTGTTCGTGAGACAGCCAGTTCCTGTTCTCGCTTAGTTTTTAACAGCGGTAGACAGTTCTTACCTCAGCATCCTTTCCCTTTTCCTGTCATATGAAGATAATCAGACAAAAAAAAACAACGCAGCATGTCGTGTTTCTGAGAAGCCGATAAGCACGATAAGTCCTCTGTCATAAGACTTGGTTGATTCAGCAGCGCAGTCTTACTCTTGGCGTGTATGAAGAATTCTTTGCTTGTCATATTGTTTATTTTGGTTGTGTGAAGACTGTGATATTTGAAATGGTGTTTTTCACGACATTTGAAGGAGCTTGTAAATTTTTTCAAATGATTTCTCTTTTCGCCCAAAACAAGCAAGGAACATGCGATTCCTTAAGACCCACTTCGATTCATGTGCATCAAGAATGAGTACATCTATCATAAAGTAAAACGTGTGTCTTCACTGCTAGGAGTTTGAAAGAAAAATCCTACAACTTGCTATTTTCGTCTAATTCATGTGGTTTTCTGCAAAAACACCACAAAAACCTTGCATGCTGCACTGCACATTTTGAAAGCGCTGCAGCAAATTCAAGCTTATTTTGGACGCAACAATCACAAAAAACTCCTGGAGGAACTGATATTTATACCAATCAAAGGTTGATGCAATAAAGTAGCGTTCACCTGATCGTCAGGAGTTCATGAGTTTGAATTTGTGACAACACACAAGCCCAGACTACAAAAGACAGGGATCTGTGAGCTTGTGTATGAGGAAGAGGGCAGACTGCGGTTTTCCTGGTGTGTTGCACGCTTCTCTACGACATAGCATGTGCTCCATTTCAGAAAGACACACATGTTGACTTCATGTCTCAGAAGAAGCATGTTTCCCTTCGCAATCCTTGTTTGGTCTCTGTTGTGCGATAGGGGAGTTAGTGAATGAATGTGATTTAGCAGGACCAAATTGGAGAAGGAAGGAAAAAAAAAAAGACAGAAAGTTGAAGTTAGGTTTGAAACTCAAATCAATCGCTCGCATCCTTTTTGAGTTGTTTCATGTTTACAGACATTAACAACAAATTTCAGTTCATTTATGCAGGATTTTAACAGCCCCTCTTCTTGATGCTGGCTTGATATAGAGAGTACATGTAAAAAACTAAATTGATACGTCAGCGTCCTTGAACCAATAAACTGCAACCCAAACAACCACTCTGACGTCCTTCCAGCAGTTCCACCAGGCTCCCAGTCACGGCCACTCTGGACGAAACCTGAAGCGGATACTTCGTCTTCGTCTCAAGTGCCGAGCTCCTCTTTCACCACGTCAACTCATGCGTGTCTTCGCTGTTAAACAAAAAGGAGCTCGGCTTTTGTTAAATCGGCCGCCTCGTGAGCACAAGCCACCGGGATAAAGAGGGAGGGAATTAGAAATATGAGAGAAAAGAACTGGGGAGGGAGGGAAAGAGAGAAAGAGATGGAACATTGTGGCTTAGGGGACAAAAAGCCCTCTGTGTGTATCACTCGAGTCTCTATGCATTTCTCTTTCTATCTTGGGCAGCTTCTGTGCTTTCTCTCCAGACTGCCTTTATCTTCGCTTCTTTTAGGTTTGTGGCTCTAAAGCAACATGCATTCGGTCTGCTCCGCATACGCCACCCTCTCCTGCCATCTCTCCGTCTCTTTTGAAGGAATGGTAATGAGTTCGGGACATAACCCCTACATGCCTGGGCTCAGGAGACAGACGAAGCATTGTGCAGGATGAATGCAGAGGGGCATTGCAGTGCAACAAGTACACAAACGTTCCTGGCACTGCCAGGGAATCAGCGCTACCACGCCATGCCATGTGCCCAAAAATACCATCTGAACACCCACACACAGAGACAAAACCCCATTTAAGACAAGACACACATAATAGACATATTCTGCGGCTCAACATATGAATATGCATGTTCTCCTAAAGTGACCCGTAATGGTAAAAATACCCGTTATTGGACACATGCAGCTGAACGGCATACAAAATTAATTTCCTGTGAAAAGCATTCATATTCTCAAAAGCCACACAGGTGCATCGTTAAGCCCGTTAATACCCCACGATAAAGCGTGAACTGCTAGTCTCGAATCCGATTGATTCAAAAACATTGAATCACACAAAAAGCCTAAATGTGCCTCCTCTTGCTATAGAGTTAAGAAACGATGACACAGAGTAGGAAATGTGTTTTTTTAATCGTGGTTTGTTGAAAAGCTTGTTAAAAGATAATTACAGACCAAATCTACACAGTCTGGCAGTTCACCTGCTCAATCACTCCAGATTCATTTCAACACTCGGTGATAACAGAAACAGCTACATTAAGGCTACAAAAACAACACAATATATTGTAAGTGTACTTGTGAGGCAACACTTTGGTTAAGCATTTTAAGATGTGCGCTGATTAACATAAGAATAAAGACCTATTAAAAAAACTGAAAGATCCAAAGGTCTCTGACTAAGAGAGATCAGAAGAGACGGTCTCACTCATTGTAATCAGAAGACTGACAAATCTCACTAACAGAGATTAAATGTTGCAGCGTCTAACAGAGAAGATCAAAATACACAGATGATAGAAACCTGAAGATCCAGAAAACCCAGGGTGAGGTCTGAAAATCTAGACATTTCACTAATTGAGAAGATCCTGAAAAAATCCTGATATCTCTCACTCAAACATTGGTGAAAAAAATCCTGATATCGCTAATAAATCAGCTCAAATGATCAGAAGATTCAGACATCTTCAAGAAATTAGAAGATCTAGTGGTACAACGCTACATGAATTCAGATGCAGATATCTCTAAAAAGATGTGATCTGACAATCACAAAATCTCTCTAATATCCATGTGTCATATCAGAAGATCTACATGGCTATCTCTAGTAGTTAAGGAAAATGTCCCGGTGTCTTTAGTAAATGCATAATCAAACTCCCGTCTCTAAAACAGACCAAATAAACAACATTTGTCGGACTGTATATTTGTAATCACCCTCCAGTGACACCCATATAAGGATGAGGTTCCCCTTCGAGTCTGCTTCCTCTCAAGGTTCTTCAAGGGACTTTTTCCTCCCCACAGTCACCTGAGTCACCTCAGACTTGCTTATTGGGGATAAACACAAACACATTTATTCATTCATTCATTTATCTTCTACCGCTTATCCGAACTACCTCGGGTCACGGGGAGCCTGTGCCTATCTCAGGCGTCATCGGGCATCAAGGCAGGATACACCCTGGACGGAGTGCCAACCCATCGCAGGGCACACACACTCTCTCATTCACCCACACAATCACACACTAGGGACAATTTTCCAGAGATGCCAATCAACCTACCATGCATGTCTTTGGACCGTGGGAGGAAACCGGAGTACCCGGAGGAAACCCCCGAGGCACGGGGAGAACATGCAAACTCCACACACACAAGGCAGAGGTGGGAATCGAACCCCCAACCCTGGAGGTGTGAGGCGAACGTGCTAACCACTAAGCCACCGTAACCCCCTACAAACACATTTAAATATATCTAATATTAATCTTGAATTTTCTATTATATTAATCTTTAAATTATTCTTCATAATAACCTTTCATTTTATGTTTATGTTCTGTAAAGCTGCTTTGAGACATCAATTGTTAAAAGCGCCATACAGATAAACTTGTATTGGATTGAATTGAATTAATCAAAGCCTTCTTATCTCTAGTGTCTAGCTCTGAAATGTCTAGATCAAGAAAACCCCATGAGACAGACGTGTGCTGTAGCAGAGAAGGGTCCAAGGTGCACGAAACCTAGTGGTTAATGTGTTGGACTACTGATCTGAAGGCCATGAGTTTGAATCCCAGGTCCACCAAGCTGCCACATCTGGGCCCCTGACCAAGGCTCTTAACCCTCAATTGCTCAGTTGTATAAAATAAAAGAAATCGTAAGTCACTCTGGATAAGCATGTCTGCTAAATGCCGTAAATGTCCTAGGAGTGTTTGTTGGTTTCTCCTACCTAGACGAAGAGATGACAAAGTCTCCTCCATCTAAAAGCCGGATTTTGCAGAAGAGCATCCCGTTGATGAACGGCACAGCCGTCAGCTCTTCTAGAGTGAAATGGACCTGGAACTTGAACTTCTTCTTCTTCATTAAAAACGCCATTTAAACGTGTTTGTAAACTGGGGTTTGACTGTAAATAAAGAGGTAGGTAGGTGATGGACGGCTTGGTTAATCTGGAGCCTGGAAGTCCTCCTTCTTGTGGACTAGAACTCGGTTCAACATCTCCAACAACAAATCCCAAAGTTCTGGACAAAAAAAAAACAATCAAATCAATACCATTAATAAACACATCTCAAAGCTTAGAAATCCAGTAAACAAACACTTCAGCTAACAAAACTTACCTGAACGTTAATACAAGGACAGTCTGTGCTTCTTGTTTCTCTTTTAACACAGTCCAAGGTCTGAAAAACTCCCTGGAACGAAAAAAACACGACTTATTATCGATATTCAGACAAACACAAGAGGTCTTAAATCTGTAAAACAGTCTTTTACAAGGTGCAAGAAATAAAAACGTTCAACAAACAAACAAACCGGAGCAAAGAAAATAACCGTCGTCCATAACAACAAACAACCAAACAAACGGTTTAATGGAGAAACAAACACGACGCTTTGACTAATTTCTCTCCAAACAAGTCCAGAAATAAACCCTAAACAAAACACTAAGCTTTCTTTTAAAGTGTTACACACAAACAAACACGGTAAGCAGAGAGAATACCTGACTCCCTGCTCGCACACACGGATTGTATGGCGACAAAGCAGCGCTACTCAAGTTCAATCTCTGGCTAGGTTTGATATCGCACTGTATACTTCCGTCCTAAAGAGTGCGCGAGGTAGTTTATGACGGTTTGTTCGTGTACGCATACTAATTAGGACGCTAGTATGCGTTTTTTTTTTTAACGTAGAGCGGAAACAAGCCCCGCCTCCTAGGTAGGTGACGCGTCGACGTCTTTTGAATACTAAATTTGCATACAACTGTTCCGAATCACAGTTATATTCAAACGACTCTTCGGTATTTGGGCTGAAAACTCGACCAAACTGCGCGACAGGTTGGGAAAATGTTCAACCGGGTTTAATTTGTGAACAAGCCATGATATAAAAACGACCAGATCATGATGACGCTTTTATTCAAATAAACGAATCGAAACGAAATCGGAATCCGAATCCGAATCAAACGTCATATACGCTTTAATACGCTTTAATTTTCCAGCACGCAGAGACAACACACAGACAATAAAAAAATAAGGTTACTTTTTTTTACACACACATATTTAAATACAAATAGATCGTAAAAAATAACAATAATAGATTGAAAAATAAATTATTTGTATGTACCGTTGTGCTATAGATGATATAATAGAATAGAATAGAATAGAATAGAATAGAATAGAATAGAATAGAACAGAATGCGATGCAGGGACGTCTATTGTGGTTATGTGTGTAAGAACTTAAAAGTGAGCATCTACCGCTATCTGCTGGCCAAAGACAGTAATCATCATCATCATCTTCATCATCATCATCATCATAAAAATATTAGTTATTTAATATTTTAATACATAAATACTGTTAAAGACAAGATTCTGTTCTTCTGTGGTTTTTAGATTTTGTGTAACAATATTATTTAAGCAAATTACATTATTATTACATTATTATTACATTTTCCAGCAACAAAATTTGATTTTTTTATGCTCATTCCCAAAGTTATTTTTTTATGCTTATTTCCCAAAATTGTATTTTTTTTATGCTTATTCCCAAAAAATTGTTTTTTATGCGTATTCCCAAATTTTATTTTAATTTTTTTATGCTTATTCCCAAAATGTTTTCGTTTTTTATACTTATTCCAAAAAAAATTATTTTTTATACTTATTCCTAATTTTTTTGCTTGTTCCCAAAATAAAGTCTTTTTTTATGCTTATACACAAAAAATTATTTTTTATGCTTATTCCCCAAATTTTTTTAGATACTTATTCCCATAAAAATTGTATTTTTTATGCTTATTCCCCAAAAAATGTTCTTTTTTATGCTTATTCCAAATTTTTTCTTATTTTTTTTAAGCTTATTCCCAAAATAAATGTCATTTTTTTATGTTTATACACAAAACAATGTTTATTTTTTATGCTTATTCCCAAAAATTTTTAAAACATTTTTATGCTTATTCTCCAAAAAATATTTTTTTATGCTTATTACAAAAAAGTATTTTTTTATGCTTATACACACAAAAAAATTCTTTTTTATGCTTTTTTATGCTTATTCCCATCAGCATAAGCATAATCTTATCGGACAACATGGGTTTTTTTTCAGTATTATTATTTTTATTGTCTCATCGGGAATGACCACCAGACAAGGACTAGATTATCTATGCAATGGCTGTGACACTTTTATTCCAGCTCCTACATTATTGTAATGTGCACTATATGTAATATGGCACTATTTGTATTTTGTCTATAATTGATTCGATCTCTTTTTAAATGAATAATTTCAGATCCGGGGCACGGTGGCTTAGTGGTTAGCACGTTCGCCTCACACCTCCAGGGTTGGGGGTTGGATTCCCGCCTCCACCTTGTGTGTGTGGAGTTTGCATGTTCTCCCCGTGCCTCGGGGGTTTCCTCCGGGTATTCCGGTTTCCTCCCCTGGTCCAAAGACATGCATGGTAGGTTGATTGGTATCTCTGGAAAATTGTCCGTAGCGTGTGATTGCGTGAGTGAATGAGAGTGTGTGTGTGTGTGTGTGTGTGTGTGTGTGCCCTGCGATGGGTTGGCACTCCGTTCAGGGTGAATCCTGCCTTGATGCCCGATGACGCCTGAGATAGGCACAGGCTCCCCGTGACCCGAGTAGTTCGGATAAGCGGTAGAAGATGAATGAATGAATTGAATGAATTTCAGATCCAGTTTATCATCCACCGACGGCACGTGCCACAGTACATTATTCTTTTGAAACGGAAGCTGCCAGCAAATTCGCGTGCGTGACTAACCGGTGGTCAGGGATGAATTTGATTGGGTAATAAACCCATCTATCACGCCTGTTTTCAGCAACCCGCCCTTTTTCTGCCGAATCACTCAAGTCCTCCAGTCTAAGCCCCGCCCACTCCCACCCCGCTCTACCGGCATTTTGCTCAGCTGTCAATTCAAACCGGATTATTCGGCGGCGTTCACTCAAATTGGAAGATTGTATTCGGATTTATTACTGAATAGATATTACAAGCAAGCGTGCTTTTGTTGGGGGCAATATTTCAAACCTTTCGGCGTAAAAAAACAGAATTTTAGCGGCTAACTCTGTTAGCATTTACCTCAGCACACTGAGGTACAACCGGTGTAACCGTTGTAGCTTTTGAGCGGCTAACTCTGTTAGCATTCTCATTCACCTCATCACTTGGAGCCTCTCTTTCAAACGGATTTCTGAATATATCACTTTTAAACCAAGATTTTTGGTTTCTCTTGGAACTCAAGGGGTAAAAATTCTCCTTGAAACTTTACTCCTCCTCACAGTAAACTGTACAAACTCGTACAGGTTGTTGGTTCATTTTGATCTTCTTTCGCATGATGCACCAGCAGGGCTCACTTGTGTCGCCTATTCTGGGCGGTGTGCTGTGTCAGTGCCGCTCGGAGGAGTATCGCCTTTCCGACCCAGGCGGCGGGGTTAGTGGTGTTGATGTTGGGGTTAGTACTCTGACCAAAGACGAGCCGCATGTCTGCGAGCAGGAGCATCGCCTCAAGGTCCTGTTCCAGATCCTGGACGTGAACCGAGACGGAGGAATCTGTGTGAATGACCTGACTATCGGCCTGAAGAAACTCGGGCTCCATCGCACCGAGCATGACCTTAGAGTGAGTATAATCACGTGTAAAAACGTCTCATAAAGTCACTTTCAACACTAACAAAAACCCTAAGAACAATCAGGTCCTTCTGAAGAATTACAAGCTCTTAGCCTCCTAGAAGTTTCTCAGAAAGAGCAACCAAAAAGCTCATATAGTCTTTTGAACACTAAGAAAGAATAAGGGTTCAGTGGTTAGCTCTTTTTTTTTTAGACTCATAACATGTTTTCTATTTCTAACGATAACCTTTAGAGTTACACACGAAGTCAAGGCCAAAGTTGTTACCTATACACATTTGGACATTTGAATGTCCCATAAAAATAAAAGGCTTTTTCAACTCCATGATATTAGCAGGAAGGATGTAAAGGTTATGCAAGAGATCTTTGGAGAGTTAATAGCCTCATTAGAGTTACAGTTTCATGGTATGACAACCTAGTCTAAAAATATCACAGTTTCATGGTATCACAGTTCATAGCACGGATATTTATCGAAAAATACTTTCCCTGAAACTTTTTTACATTTTCAGTATTTATCGCCGTGTCGTTATTGTTGTTATAAGCAGGACAGAGAGACTGGGTCTGAGGTAAGATGTTGCATTGAGCCGCAAATAAACACACACAAAAATATCAAATTAGTTTGCAGAACTGCTTAGCCAAAAATAGATTTTATGTAGTTCTCGGTGTTCTGTGCTTTTGATAGCCTTCATGCATGGTAAAGTTACTGACATGCTAAGAGTGGCATCAGAGGTAAGGCATTAACACAGCCGAAGGGTTTTCAGTGCAGAACAGGACGTTGCTTTGGTGTGATTTAGAAAAAAAAAATGGATCGGGGAATTTGATCAGGTTGATGATGCATTTTAATCAGATGAGGTAATAGTCCGATCATACGGCACGATTAACTTTGACACCATAACAGCCCTATTCTACATGAAACATTTCAGGGTAACTCTGACAGAAGAACTCTTTTCTAAGGAGTATGCACTTAATGGCCACTTTACATAGTCCAGCTACCTTGCACCTTCACTCATCCCCCATTCTACCATGTAGGTGTGTTTTTACTGAGTGTAGGCCATCTGTTTCTTTGCACAGTTAGTTGACCATCAGTTACGGTTAGTCCCCCATCCCATTTATTAGTGGATAGGAACCTTCATAAAACCACAGCTGAGCAGATATTGTTTCTCTAGTAACCAGACGTACAGTAGGTCAGTAACCCTGGTACATCATGTGTATTGGGTAAGGATGTAATAATCCATTCGTACCTGAGCGTATACCTGTCCGTAATGCTGGAATGGATTGGACAAACCCAAACCAGTCCGCTGAGATTTTATGCCACAGCCATGTGTAATTACACAGTACAACTTAGGTTCTAAGTCTGCTACCATTACCTCAAATAATGGCAGCAATTCGGTTGGTTGCAGTATCCAATTTCCCAGAGCTTAGAGCCATAAATCAACAAAATACGACAAAAATATAGAATGAGGTACTGAATTCAGTCCTCTGGGGGCATTTTTTTAAATAGTCTCTATGAGCTTGGGGTTGTTATGGAGTGTTGCACAAATTAGAGTAGAAAAAAAAGTCCATTAAGTAAATAAATAACAAACACTGAACATATTGTCTATTACACATGCAGGAGCGGTGTATGATGGCTCACAATGTAATTAATATGTTACGTCTGTTAATTTTTGTGCTTGTTCTAATACATCGTTGTTACCAACAAATTGTTTACATATTGATTGGGATATATTTAACGGAGCATCACACATTTTATGACTAACAATAGCAGATTAAAATAATGATACTTAAGAATGAAAAAATGTAGATGTACTGGTAAGGCTTTCTGTAAGAAGATGTTAAAAATGTGCCAGCACTTTATATTAAGCTTCATTACAGAATGATTCTCTTGTTTTCAGTTTTAAAAGCTTATGATGCACAGCATTTAAACTCTCTCTGCTGCATGGATTCCAGCTACAGTGTTTGGGGATTAGGGTATTCACTGTTGATTGTGTGTTCAGCTGCCGGTGATGACAAAAGGACTTTGCAGCATTTAAAGCACAACCTTGAGAAGCTTCTATGTCATAAAATTCTTCTGTAGATCAAGCTGGAAAAGAAGCTTCTTAACATAATTTCAGATAGATGGTTTAATCAGAGCCGTACATTTTCATGTTAATATTTTGCATCGTTAGTTCTGGGGTTCGTTGGATGAGCGACGATGGACATACCAACTAGCAAAGGAACGTGCCTAAGTTGAAGGAATCATTTCCTGATGCTTATGGTGGGACATTACTCAGGAATGTGATCGTAGTTATCAGCACAAACGTCCACCATTGTAAATGGAATTGCAAAACACGTGATCAAAATATTTAGTGATTCTTCATCAGGATTCAAAGCTAAGTGAATTATAACAAGAACACCGAGTAAGGCAGAACATGTGCCCGCTGGGACTCAATCCAGACACAATGTTCTAAGTAAACTTGTTCAGCATATTCTAGCTTAGTTTACTGAAAGTGAGAATGATCAGGGGTGCAGTATTCTAACTAAAATTAAAGCAGTGGATGTCATGATTAACTCCACTCTGAGATGACATCCCAGTCTGAGGATTAGGTTTTTAGTCATGTTGTCTGTACAAACAGAACACGTCAATTACACTGGTCACATACAGCCGGGAAGACAATGTAGCCCAATTTGTATAACAAAAGGAGAATCTCGGTCAGCATTCACAGCCTTTATTTCAGGTCAGCTATACTAAACCGCTCTTATCCGCTCTTTACCACTCAGTTTTATTTGGTATTGTGCTCTGACAGGAAAAAGGTTGTATGTGTTTACACTCTATATCTCAAGGGAAGAAAACAGCTTGCACAGCTCAACTCTAGTCTCATTAGCTGGCATTGGTATAGAGTCTGGTACAGTTTGTCAATAACCTCAGCAAAGATATCGCTTACTTTCACGAGGGCTTTTTGATTGACAGGGCAGATGACCAAGCACAAACATCACACGTTATCTTGTTTGCTCACCACACACCACTCATTATTTTAATCAAGGTATTGTGTAATCTTTAGTGACTATAGCATGTTTGAAAGTTTGTTTACCCTCTGAAAACCACCTGAGAGCCAATTAGATTGCAACCTTCAACATTCTGAAGCTTGGGGCCAGAAAAGTGTACATAAGCTCCCAGAAGCTTCATGTGGGTAGAGATATCGGCTCTAGCCTAACCATCCATCCATCCATCCTACTATCAATCTATTTATTTAAAACAGGGTCACAAAGATCCTGGATCCTAATCAGGGTTCAGGGCACACAAACACCCTCCCATTCACACAGTCGTTCACACTACGGACAATTTAGAGAAGCCAGTCAGCCTACAATGCATATCTTTGAATAGGGGGAGGACACAGGAGCCTACATACAGTAATTTCTTTAAAGCATTTTAATACTTATTTGATAGATTTTTGCATTCTTTGATGAACTCCCTACAGAAATCTTCTGATCAGCAATTCATTAATTCTAGCACACTAACTTTAAACAGCTGTTTACCCAGAAAATGTGCCTCAAGTGACTGGTGAAGGAGGCAAAGTGAGCATTTGCCTTTTCATTTGCAAACGCTGATGTTTGAGAACTGACGTCATGTGCTTAACCAGATGCTTTGCAAATAAAATGTTTTTGAATTGCCTTCCCTGAACTGGGTTTGCAAATTTTATTCTAGTCACATCTGCCTGCCGAAGCTACGACTCAGGTTCACTCTGGAAAGGTTAAAGTAGCACAATGGTGTAACCTGAAGCCATCAGCCTACTTATCGATGTTCTCTAGGTAGAAAGGGCAGATTTAATTAATACATGTGAGGATTAAAATGAACATTACATAGATAAAATTGGTACATTTTGGTATAACAAAAGGAAGTTTAGTTTAAAGTCAGCAGGTTTCCATATTTTGAATGAAAGAAATGCCGAAATGAGACTCTGGACATCTGATTCACCTAAAAATTGCCAAACCTTCCCTGAACTTTTGCCCTTCCTCTTCAGTAGTATTCTTTGTAGTGTCTTTGTAGTGTGTCAGTAGTGTCTTTGACCCCAGATCTTTGCCCTCAGTTATCATTAATCTGACTTTTTAGCTTCTTGTTAATGTATCGCTAGATTTCAGGCATTAAGACGTTCTGTACAAGACCCAATAGTACTCGTCCAGTATTTGTCCAGTACGCACAGAGTGATGTAAGATGCTCCTTAATGATCAACTGACCACAGGACATTTTATCATTTTGTTGGGATTCTCTATTGGGAAAGTGTGAGGCATTACAGAAAAGTCATTCTGCTTAACAGACTTTACTGACAGAATTAAACAGGCTGTTTTTGTTATTGTGTCTTTAAGACTAATGTATGTAACTTGGTTCTGTCCTGATTGGATTCTCACCTCACAAATTGGATGGCCTAAAAATGGACCGCCTAAAATTAGTCAAAACACAAACCCCATCTGAAAGGCTAAAGGAAACTCTGAGAGACAATTAATGATGTCTGTAGGTTCAACACCGTTAAAGCAATCAGGTGAATGATAGTCCTGTCATTATTCTGTCGCATATGTGGCGTGTTTTTGCTGAGAACCTGGAGGGAAAAAACAACGTCTGAAACCCTTTTTTTTACTCTTTCAGTTGATAATCACTGCTGTATTCAGTTTCATAATGTTATTGTTGTTGTTCAGTGTACATGTAAATAGAAAATGAAATGCTGTTACATTTTTTTCTTTGCGTATATCCGCTTATAAGGAATCTTCTTCTGTATTCAACCTTCTGAACAGTTACCCAGCAATTGGAAAGTTGCCTTAAAGTTCTCAGAAAGTTGCCTGAACTCTTGTGCCACCACTACCTAAGAATTACACTTATAATAATATGGAAAGTATAATAATAATATGGGCATTAAATGCTGTCAGAATGTGACCAGTGACACCATGAAGCGCACTTCCTATTTGGAAGATTATTACATTGGCTGTGGGATGCATCATGGAAGGTGTTTAAAATATGCAACCAATTTCATAAGCTCTTACCTTTTTATATTACCTTACGAACACCCTACTGTAAATAATAAGAAGAAGAAGAACCCTATCAGCATTTGTAATTCTGCAGGTTCCCATAATAGAGCCTCATTGAAAATCCAACCTGTTTCCCAACTCATTATTATGTAAAAAAGCTGCTGTGAGGAAGCAATCATATTTACTGCACTGAATTTTATTGCATGGCTGAGTCATCCTTCCACATGGTACACCAACACCTTTACCTCCTGGTTGATAAGAATAGTCCAATTATTTGCTTTGTCTTTCCGGGACTGGATTGCGTCCGCCAGATAATCTTGAAAATCAGAGAAGGCATCCAATCATGACTATTGTTTTGGACATACTGACAGAGCCTGATTCTCAGAAAATACCGAGTACACACGGATGTTAAAGAGCATTTGGAAACAAACAGTAATTTTTTTTTTATTTTCTTCTCTCTAATTGTCAATTCCCACTCACCAGCCAGCTCTCCCCATCACAGAGCTAACACATGCTTTCTCTAAGACGCGTGAAGCCGGCCAAGAGCATCTTTTCTAACTGCTGCTCATGTTGCATCCCCTTTTCTGCATCCATGAGTTTCCTCCCTGGTGCATGGACAGTTTTGCTTCCTAGACTCCCAGCCAGTGACGGCTGTGGCACAGATGGGACACAAAGTCATAATTTCCAAGTAATGAAGAAAGAGTGATGATCTTATTTGTGTTTTATGCTGGTTTGGTATGTCAGGTCATGCTAGTGTACTTATCCCCTGTGTGTTATATGAATGGATGTTTGTTTTTACACTGTACTAATTCGCACAAGTAAAAAAAATGATAGTGTGTTAAAAATGGACTTTGTTTCATTGGATTCAGATGGATTCCTCCTAATTTATTTGAATGTCATGTCATTGTATTGGTTTAAGTAGCTCAGAGTTTTTACTTTAACTTTTTTTTGCATTGATTTTTTATTACTGGTTGTGCAGTGCAGTGTTTGAAGCTGTTTGGAGTCAGTCACAGGTCTCTAAAGAGTTAGTGTTGATTTTATTGGGTACCACAGAACTGTATCAGTCACCTGAGGCAGCAATGGTGTGAGATGAACCATAAAAACCATAGCCCAGTATTTAGTCATGCTGAACATGTTTGGGTTTGGTCAGAAGGGAGCATTTGTGTTCTTGACTGAAATGCCTTCTCAGTGACTCGATGCTTCTTTTTTCCTTTTTCTTGTAAATGGAAGAGGCTTAACTGGAAGTCTATGCTATGTGGAGTGATAGCCAGTAGAGGGCGACCTTGTCCACTGAGATTTTGTATAGAACGTTGTAGTGTCATGTCATGTTTAACCTTCTTATCCTGGTTATTAACTTTCAGTATTTAACTTAATGCTCTAAGCTTTCTATATTATCTAAATAAATACACAGTAGGCAGTGGTGGCTCAACTGGTTAAGGCTCTGGGTTGTTGATCGAAGGATCATGGTTCAAGGCACAGCACAGCCAAACTGCCACTGCTGGGCCCTTGAGCAAGGCCCTCAACCCTCCCTGCTCCAGGGGCGCTGTATCATAGCTGCCCCTGCACTCTGACCCACCCTCCTCATTTGGGGTATTTGAAGAAAAGAATTCCACTGTGCTGTAATGTATATGTGGTGATAATAAAGGCTTCTATGCCGTTCTATTCTATTCTATTCTATTCTATTTTATTCTGTTCTATAATTGAGAATCCTGATAAAAGTCTCTCACACCTGGACATGGTCCACTGAAGTGACTCAGGCAAGGTGCAATTATTACATAACAATCTGTGTAAGCTAAGAAAAGGAGTCCGTGCGAATGTAGAAGAGTGTGAAGAGTTAAACATACTTGGACTTAACGTCTGATGTTATGTTCGTGTGAATCAGCATTGAGTAACAGATGTTAAGTACAATCTTATAACCTAGAGGCAAATGGTGGACACGCGTTATTGCATTCTTTGGCTATTTTCGTTTCCTATGATAATGAAGGAATATTTTTGATGCTAACTAAACTAAGACCAAGAGGTGTCGGGTGTGCAAAGATGGTGCAAACTGATCATTACTCTGTTGAGTACTAATTACTCTGCTGCTGAGTATGTGCTCAAGTGTGTGTTAAACCCTCATCTCTCTAAATTGTAATTGAGGGAATACAAGGGAAGAGTGATGAGCTCATTTAATAATAATAATAATAATAATATATTACATGTATTTTATAGTATTATGTGTGTGTATCTATATATTTGTATATATTTGTATATTAATAATAACATATATTATATGTATTATATAGTTGTCTGTCTGTGTGTGTGTGTGTGTGTGTGTGTGAATGTCTTCAGTCCAATCTCCTCCTGCATGCTTATTGCCTGGGGTTTCCATGGAGATCCTGACAATGACAGAGTGACTAAGGGGAAACAGGGAAAAAGTGTCAGCACATTTCCACACCGCTGAATGGTCTCATCCATCGATTGATCTATTAGTCATCAGTCTGCAAGCTTCTTACTGGTTCTGTAGGCACTTTCAAGGCTGGACTTGGCAGTGTGCTTGATTCTGATAGGCTGCAGTAAGGCTGCAGTGAGCTTGCAGCTTTTGTACAGCCTTTTTTTTTCTTTCAACCTCCATCACTTTTTGCCGGCTGTGGAGGTGGATAGCGTGGGACTGACCAAGACCAGCAGCTGCAAAGAGACGGAGAGAGAAAGAGAAAAGCTTGACTTGCATATTGTTATTCATCGCACGTTCACAGACAGTGTGAAGAATCTCTTTTGTCGTTTCAGTGACCACATAACTTATTGTTCAGCTGGTGCCAGATTCCACTTTTTTTGTAACGGTGGGCTTTTTTTTTATTGATTAAGATACAACAGATGCTTTTGTGGCAATGAATTAAAAAAGTAAAGAGCTGGTGGCTTCTTGGAGCTTCTCCTGGAGATTTATATGTGCACATATTTGTGATTGCTGAGGAAGCTGCAGTCTCCTGGTGTCCCCAGCTGCCCTCATCGTTCTGACCCGTTCTCGCTTACCCGAGCGTTTGTAAATTTGCAAATGCGTAGAAGATAAAGATAGACAGATAAACACAGAATCAGATTTTCTGCCATACAATTACGGAAAGTTGGACACCACACGTGTCTGTTTCTCACACCAACGCTTCCACAGGAGGAAATCCGGTTATCTTATTAAAGATGCTGCCAGAAATGTGGTCGTCCATGCGCCGGTGGTTTTTAGGATCGTCGCCAGCTGAGAAAAAGAATGAGCAAAATGTTGAAAATCTCAGGCAAAAGGAACACAGCATGCTGGGAGATTCAGGTGGGGAAAAGCAGGAGAATGTCCCCACACCAGCAAAGAAAACCACAGTGCTGATACTAATGGCACCACCTAAGGACCTTCAGCAGGTATTGCTATCTCAATCACAATTGAGAATTGGGACCTGGAATTTAAATAAATTCATTTTTATTAATTGCTGATTTAATACGCCGGCTCCTAAGCACGTGTAAAAATGTAGGTTCAATGAGGCTAATTAATGTAAACCATGATTGTTTAGCTTTAAACTTACAGAAGTGCTTTATAGTCTTCGTTGATTTCACATCTTCATGCTAGTTCACTAGGTCTAAGAATATGAAATCTAAGAAGAGTCTAAGAATAGCATTGAGTTAAAAACTCTATATTTCAATTACACATACAAATTGAATAGGGATTGTTGTTAAGCCCAGACATTTCCTATTAATGGTGTTCATAAAATGAACACCATTATCTACAACAGATGCAAAGAATTTTTAATTGAGATAAGCTTAGCCATGCCTGAAGAAGTGCTTCCAAAAACAAAACAAAAAAGTATGGAATATATATTATCCTTATTATTAATATTGTGTTGTTACAACAAATGAATTGGGTTCATTTTCAAAGGTGCATGAGCACAGTGATAGAAAATCATCTACCAATGTTGCTTCTAAAATCAATTGTATTCCTTCCTATTCCATTATTAACTAATCTGAGGCACAGCGTCAACATCAAATTCGATCCTTTATTATAGTTTATTAAGGTGGCCTTACTCGTCTGCACAATGCCAGCATGTACTAGGACAGAATGCCATGTTTCAAATTTCAGCTTGGCTGAGTTTCCAGAGCCACTCAGACTTTTCACATAAGATGATGAGGATAAATAGAGTGCTGTTGAGCCCAAGAGGCCCCTAAAAATGGCTCCATTGTGCTGTCGACTGAGAAAATGGGTTTTATCATCGACGTTAAATTTTTAATCAGTAAATACGCACTTTAAGGACTTTTTTTAATTACAGGTAGTTTTTAAACACTTTTAGGGAGAAAATCAGTGGAAAAATCCAAGAAACAAAGGATGTATTTAAAGGCAAGAGGAATTAACGTCAACATTTATATCACGTACTCAAATACTATGATAACGAAACCCAACTGCCATGAAATGTCTTCTTGTTTTCATCGATTTGAAACAAGGAGTAAATTTCACACCACTGTGTAAGTTAGAAGACGAACAGACGAAGGCTACAATAATCGCTGTAATCAGATTTAACGAGGGAATAATCTCATTTTCATACCTACTACATGTTAAGTAACAGATTCTCACTCTCTCAGCACTAAACAGAATATTGACGCTGGACACTTATTTTACAAGTGGATCCTGTTAAGGTGGACATGACTTTTCCTCAAAAGTGTGTCAAATTAATTTCAGTAATAAATTCTTGGCATTAAAATCATTTCTATATCTCACTTTTACACTAAACTGTTATAGAAAGTCTTGCTTTACTTCATCATGTGGATCAGTTCTGAAAAAAAGTGTGTTTCTGAAGCTTACGTTTCTCAGCCTGTTTTCTGTCAACATCCGTTTATCACCGTAAATATTACACACTCATTCATTGTTTTCAATTAGCCTCTGAATGGCTGAGATAAAAATAGGACAGGCCTCAGTGTGACATCATTGCATCACAGAAAAGAAGTTTCAAATATCTTCATTCATATTCAGGTAACAAAAGATACACAAGAATGTTATTCATGATGGGCTGTGATGATGGTAACTGTATTCTGTTCTTTTTGCAATTACAGTCCATGTAGAGATCACATCAAGCTTTATAAATATATAATGTTTATGGTGACGTATGAGGTGATACAAGGAGAAAGGTCAACTTGCTGCTTAGCGGCTTAAATTACACTAAGACCTATGTGAAAATTTCCAGTGAGGAGGGTGTTTTGAGTGTGAGAATGTTTCTGTGAATCTAAAGGACACCTCTACGAACATGACGGGGCTAATCAGTCTAGCGTGACGTGCTGGAGCGATCTTAAATTATGTGTGTTGGGGTGGCTATATGGTCCATTATTATTATTGCTTGTATTCGATTTTTACTACACAAACTAAGACTAACATTATTATATGTGGCTAAATGTTCTGGTTGGATTTTAAATGCTAATTAATACTACCGTTAAAATAATATTATATAACAGTTAATTTCAGTCCAAATAAATGTTGGGACATCACTGAACATCAGAATGACTGTGATTAGATCCAGCTCTCAGTCTGCAGCTTTAACTCAAAGCTGTGCTAATATTCAGTATAACCTTGTTTGTGCCGTGTTGCTGAAATAGCTTTAGCAGTGGGCCGTGTGGTGGTGCAGCAGATCTCGTCACGGCCGTGTAACTATTCAGTCCTGGGTTCAATCCTGAACTTTGTGTTGATCATATGGTTCTCTACCAGTATGTTTCCTCCGGGTTCTCAGTTTTTTTCCCCACTTCACAAAATTACGTCAGTGGGTTTATTGGCTACATCAAATTGCGCAAATGCACTTTTCATAAGGAGTCAATGGACTTTGACAATGAACTCTGGATCCATTGTAACCAAGATAAAGAGTTTACTGAGCGTGAATGAACATTAATAGTAACACATCAATTATAATTATTAATAGTGATAGACACCTTATATATATATATATATATATATATATATATATATATATATATATATATATATATAAGGTATATATATATATATATGAGTGTGTGTTTATAGATAGATAGATAGATAGATAGATAGATAGATAGATAACTTTAATACATTCCTTTATTTATCAACATAAATATCTTTTTTGTTTGTTTTGGTTTTTCTTTTTGTACAGAACAAGTTGTCCATATATGAGCTTGACACATTCTTTCACGCAAACGTGTCTTTTCAGTATGAAACGTAACACGTGGTGCGGTGCCCGGAAATTATAGGCGGGTTTGCGCAGCCAATCTCACGGCAGAGTTTCTCAACACGTCATTGGAAGGCGGGGTTTTTCGCGTCACGTTAAATACGTCAGTCCACGAGCCGGCTTTCTCACGCGCAGCACCGCAGGGCGGTTTCGAACTTGTATTTATTACGTCTATATATTTAAACGGTTATTTATTTATCTTTGTTTTACTGAGAATGCTGTGCCTTTGTTTGTACGTTCCTGTCGCTAATTCGCTCCCGACTGAGTGTGAATATTTCGAGTCGAACAGTTTACCGGCTGAGTTAAATCCTCTGTTCAAGCTGAGTTTAGTTCTTCCGTCTCAGGAGCTGAACACATACCGGGACTGGAGACAGGTGTGTGTTACACTCTTCTTTCTTTTCACACCGAAACTGTGTTACACTCTTCTTTCTTTTCACACCGAAACTGTGTCAACTAGACACTTCTCCATTCATTCCCATAGGTGATGATGACATTTAGGATAATCCAGATTACCTGTGTTTAGTCTATTTATTGTAATCCAGATTACCTGTGTTTAGTCTATTTAGTGTAATCCTGATTACCTGTGTTTAGTCTATTTAGTGTAATCCAGATTACCTGTGTTTAGTCTATTTATTGTAATCCCGATTACCTGTGTTTAGTCTATTTAGGATAATCCCGATTACCTGTGTTTAGTCTATTTAGGATAATCCCGATTACCTGCGATTACTCCTGCGCATCTTTCCGATCTATTCTTGCACTAAATAAGATTATGGTGGTGTCAGACATTTGACATCATTTGGATCAACAGCAAGAGGTTTATGCTATGAAAGTTTGAGATTATTAGTATTGTAATCCTTGTCAAGTCAAGTTTTTCTCATTTGCTCTCAACAGTATGTTGCAACATATGAGTACATATGAGTACATTCAAACAAAAAAAACAAGAAGGGAGTAAGGATAAATTGGTATAAAAAGACAAGTGACGTTAAAGTGACTCAGATACTGGTATAAAGTGGCTAGGGATTACGTGAACATGTAAATTTGACTGTCAATAGGAGTGAACACAGTTTGCATATTGTTTAAGGACCTGATTTGTAAAATCATTTTTTAAAATATGCCATTTTATGGATCTAAATTCCATCAAATGATAGTACTGGAGTACTGTAGTACATCTATCTAATCACTCCTGCTTGTTGTAACGCTGTGTAAATGTTTAAGATGTACGCAAGACTAGAGCAATTACACAACCGACTTCTGTTAAGCGGCTTCATAGATCGATGGTTTGCTTGGGTAGCACTTTTAATTGTTATATAGCGGTCTGCACTTAAATCTGGATGCTACCTTGACCTATTTGTCTGTGTGTTAAAGCATTGTCGACCTTGCACTCGATGGGTCTCATTAACGTGGCCAGGTATCTAGTATGAAACAGGTACTCAGCTCTAGTCTTGATGTATTCAAGGAGCTTTGCTAGAACAATATAACAGGTGATCTACGGTTTTCTCCTACTTTCTGTGTAGTAGATGTATTTAGACTATCTGATAATATCACCTTGGACAACTAGTTTGTCATTTAATGGTGCACTTATTTAGGTCTATAGTATTTTAATGATTGTAATATCCCAGTTAATATATTAAATACTGATGCAGTTAATACTTTTCTCATTATTATTATCATTAATAATAATGATAATAATAATATGTATACAATGAGTGGTGGCAAAAATGATACCCTTTAATGCAGTCAAGTTGTGTGTTCAGTGCATATAATTACCCTGACTCAGTTCTCACATCTGTTGTTATTAATGCAGACCTGCAAACCTTAACTCTTTATGTTGGAGCTCTCAAATGTTCATCGAAAAAGAGCAGTTTTTCCACCAATACAAGTGGCAAATTTGTCAGTCTGACAATGGAAGCTCCTCCCAAATTTGTCAGAATTTTATTCATTTTTACATTTACACCAATCACCATTTGAAGGACTGCTCATTATTCCTCTTCAAGGTCACATGTATGTAAAGGTTAATACTTCCAGGAAGACTATTACAGCTGAGTGCCTTGGGCTCTTAGAGTTCATCAGTTTGTTAATTGCACGTTTCATGAGCCACTTGGGACATGTTGTGAACCTCAGCTGATTGCCGGTGCTGATGTAGAAGGAATCTGTTGTATAACCCAAAGCTAACAACAAAATAAAGAAAATTAAGGATCGATATAAGCAGTGTTTGAGTTCTGCCAGTTTACTTTGAGCTTTATAAGTGGTGGCTCAACAATTATTGTGGAAGCATTATACTATATGTCCATATTAAATAGTTGAGCTTTTAAACTTTTTTTAGTTGTGTTGCTAGTTTGAAAGATTAAATCATTAGTTAAAATGATGGGTTAAATTCTATGGCATACTTGGAATAATGCCATAATCCCAGTTGGCTCTGAATAAATATGTATAAAAGTGTAATGATGTCATTCACTCTGGGGAACACGAAGTTAAAAATTAATCCTCCATCTCCGTTCCTGTTTATCGTACAATCTGTTTATACTCAACTATTCAAACCAGTAATCCCTGAAGCACTCGGCTCCTGAAAGCCTGCGTCTTTTCCGCTAAATGAACTTTGGATTGCACTGGGTACAAACAGTGCTAATGGCTGATGATGTGCAGACCTTTCAAAGCAGCATTGGCCAAACAAAGCCATATGGCAGCACCTCACCAAAATCCATCAGCTCTTTGACTTTCAGAAACTTGTGTCTTACACTGGATGTTTTTCTCACCTTTGTTCCATCTGCCTTATTTTGCACATCATGTTTTCAGAAAATTGTGAAAGCTGGTGATAAGGACCTGGATGGCCAGTTGGACTTTGAGGAGTTTGTCCATTATTTGAGGGACCACGAAAAGAAGCTACGACTGGTCTTTAAAAGTCTGGACAAGAAGAATGATGGTAAGGGTTTAATTGGCTTTGAGATTCTGATGCATTTACACCATATTGTGTCAGAACCTTTTAATCCACCTAAGGGCAATGGAGATAATCAAACTCGCTCTCCGTGCTTTTAGGTCGCATCGATTCACAGGAGATCATGCAGTCACTCAGAGACCTGGGGGTCCACATCTCAGAGCAACAGGCTGAAAAAATCCTCAAGAGGTTCGTTCAATACCTCCTAAGCAGGGTTTTAGACCTGTACAAAGTCACTAAATGTCAAAACCCTTAGTAACTAGTAGTAGTAGTAGTAGTAAAGTGTACATATCAGGTGACCCTACCATATAAAACGGGAAATGTACGTATGTTTGTTCAGGTGCATCTGTAAGGACAGTCATCTCTGTACGTCTACGGTTGTGTTTGGTGCATCTGTCCGTCTCTTTCATCTTTCTGCATCCACGTTTCTCTCTGTCTCACTCCTCACACACGGTCTTTTTGCCCCTCCTCTTTTCCGTATCTTCTCAGAATTAGGAGTGGCCATATGTTTGCTCCCATAATGTAGTAAGTAAACTGTCCTCTGTCTCTGCTTCTCTGCCTGGCTTGCTTCATCTTTTACTTCAACTCTGTTCTTTCTGTTTGTTTCTTCAAGCTTTCTTTTTCTCTAATTCGATGCTGACATAAGGATAAAGTAAGAGCTTAATGCTAAATAATCAATTTTGGGATGTTTTTGAATGAAGCACAAGAAAAATAGTTTTTTGGTCCTAAGCTCAGAAAAGGGTTTTGAATTTCAGAGTTCGGTGCATGTTCAGTAACTTGTTTTCCATCCACATGGCTGTGATCAAGATTAATTGTTGTTAAAGCTTATAAAGGTGGTGCAGATTCTGAAAAGTGTCTGCAATTGACTTGTAAGCCGTAACAGGAAGTGGATGTTTAGTTTTGATCTTTCCTTCTTTCCTTTATTTTTTTGTTCCCCCCTGAACAGCATGGACAAGAATGGGACAATGACCATTGATTGGAATGAATGGCGGGACTACCACCTGCTTCATCCTGCAGAGAACATCCCCGAGATCATCCTGTACTGGAAACATTCAACAGTAAGCTAACTTTAGGTTTTTCCTTTCATTGAAGATGAGAAATGGGAAGCTTTGTTGTCTGGGTATTCTAGGCTATGACGTTCTTGCATAATTTCCACATTATTCCCTAAAGAAAGCAGTACATGTTTCGACCTTTAAGTTGACACTTGACCTTAATGATGTGTACAGCTGATGGAAGTCGTGCTTTTACTTAAACATAGACTCGGACACCGAGTGCCAAGTCATTCACAGCTGTTGAGCTTCAGTTAGGTTGAAATACACCGTCACACCGGATTATGATGTTCAGACATTATCCAGTTACAACCAAGAAATCATGGGCATTCCATTTTGACCTTTGATGTCTAATGAGCATGCATTCATTGAGGACTTGCTTCAATCCAAACAAAAAGTTGCCATGCAACAAGAAAGTTTATACAACCCTCAAGAATCAACATGACTTGTATTTTAAATTGAGTGATAAAAGTAACTTTTTAAATGTCCTTTAGCGGCGATTCAGCCGAAGTCTGCTGGTGCGTGCATGTCAGTACCGCGACATCTGCCACTGATAAAGCAGGCATGTCTTTATCACTGAGAAACAGACCCTAGGTCCTGGTTTTTATTTGGTTGTCTAGAATCTTTAAGCAAGGAACAAAACGTACCCGGGTGTGCTGTTTAAAATAGACATGAACAACATGTACCATTTTTAATTTCTAGTTGCACTTTACGCTGTAACATGGCAGCGAAACAACTTAAGTCAAAGAAGCTATGAACCATTGTTGTCTCACTACACTTTACATACAAACTGCAAAGTGTCCCAAAGACTTTAATATGTTGGAAAATGTACTGACCTATTCAAAGCGTCCTCGGGAGACTCCTGCCACAAATGTCTCCTAACAGAATGCTTCAGCTTATCAACAATTATGATTTTAAATAACACTTGTATTAATTTCTTTAATATTAGACATGGATTATATGAAGTGCCTGTCGTACAAGTCCCAGCGCATGAGCCTTTACTACAAAGATTAAAACCTATTAGGACGAGCAGCATAAACCTTTTCTGATTTGCAGTCACATGTACTGCGAGAGCTGCTGTTCTTGAATCATAATGTAGAATTCGGCAGCACTGTGACGTAATATAGGTTCACAATGCCATCTTCGTTCTGAATGTAGCCATTTCTGTTACAGCAACGTAACGCAGTGGACGTCTTGTTTATAATTTGGATTTTTTTCTGCTTACATTTCTTGTAGATATTTGATGTAGGAGAGAGTTTGATGGTGCCCGATGAGTTCACGGCAGAGGAGAAGAATACGGGGATGTGGTGGCGCCACATAGTGGCCGGAGGTGGCGCTGGCGCAGTGTCACGTACCTGCACAGCTCCCCTGGATCGACTCAAAGTTCTCATGCAGGTAAAGATCTTCACTAAGCTCCTGGCAGAACTACTAATCAGATTAAAGAAGCTCACCAAGGCCATTTTGACTTGTGTTGCGTAACACAGCCGAAGAAATCCTGCCTTCTTAGACGAAGAAACGTGTTTTGGTATTCAAATATGAATACGCAAATAACATCCTCTCCAATACTAAACACATATCCCTTTTAAAACATCACAGATTTGAATTTTCTTGAAAATGAAAGGAGAGAAAACATTTTACAGTTTTATATTAATAAATAAATCATATGGATAACTCTCAATATTACTGTATATGTAAATAGTTTCAGAAGTTTGTAATATATATATATATATATATATATATATATATATATATATATATATATATATATATATATATATATATATATATATATATATATAGTTCATAAAAAAATTTTTGCTGATGGGGTCCATGGATTCATTATTATATAGATTTGAAGTTTAAAAAAGAAGCCCTTGGTTGTAAGAAAACATACTTGCAAACCTGTGTTTAACTTCACTCACATTATTACACGATGTCATTTGGCTTTCTAATCCAAGATTGTAGAATGTAATTATGGCGTGTAGAACAGATCGCATCATGGGTATGTGGCTAAATGGGGGAAAGGTGAGACAAAGATTGCATGCAGTTACAAGACAGAACAAAGGTTATAACGGCCAGGTCTGGTTAATAAGACAACACTGAGTCATTTACAAACAAACAATTCTAAAATGCCTTTTGGAATCGCGCTTAACGGTGAAAGCTGGACTTAACTGGATTATTCCAGTGAAAGCTGGAAGATATCAGTGACCTTATCATCTAACTCTTATTTTGATTTTTTTTTTGAGGGGGACAAAGGTAGTGATGGTGCACATAGCCTGAAAGTAACACACTCTTATCTAATGTTTAAAGGAGGATTTTTTTTCTTTTTTTTTTCTTTTTTCGAAAAATAATGCATAATTAAAAATTTCTCCTTAAATTCTATGTTTAATTGCCTGATTACAAATTTGTGTAGCTCATTTTGCTCCCTATCTAACATTTTTAGGTGCACTCCTCTCGCATGAACACCATGTGCATTGCTAGTGGTTTCTCTCAGATGATCCGTGAAGGTGGTGTTCGGTCACTGTGGAGAGGCAACGGCATCAACGTCCTCAAGATCGCGCCTGAATCCGCCATCAAGTTCATGGCCTACGAGCAGGTACGGGTCTCATAACCACATGCATGTGATCAGATTACAGTTAAGCAGGAAGCGCAAACAGCAAAGGTAAATCCGGTGCGGATCGCTTAGTGATTTTCATCCGCTGTATTTGCTCTGATCCCTATCAGATAAAGCGACTGATTGGCAGCAATCAGGAGACACTGGGCATTCTGGAGAGGCTGGTGGCAGGATCTCTGGCTGGTGCCATAGCGCAGAGCAGCATCTACCCAATGGAGGTAAGAGACTAGTGCACAGTGTGCTAAAATGCTGTTAATTGTCCAACCGCTTGGAGCACTGACAGATGTTTGTACAGGTGTGTATGGAGAAAACCATGTTCACCTGGTTTGAAATGCCACCTCCATAAAGCCGCTCCGAAGTAGGCGTAATTCTTCAACTTTGTCTAAAATCATGGCATGTTTTGTGCTTATTCTTTATGAAAGGCTGACGATGTTAGATATTCAGTAGACTTTGTGTTCCGTTTTTAAAAAGGTCTTTCAAACTTTTGTTCACACACTTGTTAATTTTCTGGCATTTGAGGTACAATTTTTTTTTTTAAATGGCTTGTTATAAAAAGAAATCTTTTGTTTCTTAAGGTTCTGAAGACTCGACTAGCCCTAGGAAAGACGGGTCAGTACTCCGGCATAGTGGACTGCGCCAAATACATATTTAAGAAAGAGGGTTTAGCAGCGTTTTACAAGGGCTACATCCCCAACATGCTTGGCATTATTCCCTACGCTGGAATAGACCTGGCTGTCTACGAGGTAATGTTCCTCCTGCTTTTAGAAGGGAAATGGTTTATACTGTACCTTTTTTTTATTGTTCTTCCAGATATAAGTGCGTCTATATATTTCTCTTTCTTGTAGACTCTAAAAAACTCCTGGCTACAGAGATATGCCACAGACAGCGCAGACCCTGGCGTGTTTGTCCTGCTAGCTTGCGGCACCATGTCCAGCACTTGCGGCCAGTTAGCCAGTTACCCTTTAGCCCTGGTGAGGACGCGCATGCAAGCTCAAGGTGAGGCTCTTGATTTTGTATTTGTAGAAGAACAGTAAACAAAACTACTTGCGTAGATTTTTACTTGTTGTCGAAAACAGGACCAAATTCACACTCTTAACCACACAGCCTTTACTTTCACTATGGTGACTTTTTTTTTAGACCAGCTTGCGTCATGTCTAGTGTAAACAGACGTACATATGCTGTCGATCAATGGATCGCTTGATCTCTAGGGGCCGTGTCACACTTTTTTACAACACCTGGACACGTTGCCTGGGGGGAAGTATTAGTAGAAATTCTTCACTGGAGATTGGACTCGAGGACACAAGAGCAAAGATCATCATCACACAATTCCTTTCCCAAGCTACCTTTCACTGATGTCTCTCTTTCTGTTCAGCAGCTACGTTGGAAGGAGCACCTCAGATGTCCATGAGCAAGTTGTTCAGACATATTGTGCGTACGGAAGGTGCGACGGGGCTCTACCGAGGCCTGGCGCCCAATTTCATGAAGGTCATCCCTGCAGTCAGCATCAGCTACGTGGTGTACGAGAATCTAAAAGTCACACTGGGTGTCCAGTCCCGGTGAGGGACTGCCAGATCATTTCTTTCAGAATTTTCTTTTTTTGTTGTTGGGATGCAAAATGGACCTGGCGCTGAGGATAGAAAGGGACAGGCAATCTTGGGTGGCGAGACCTGAGGTTTGTGTTGATGTTCTCATTCTGTGAATGCCAGAGGGACCAAGGAGGGTAGGAACAAAGAACACTAAGAGTCTAAACCAGAAGGTGGACATGTGTTCTTACACCCAGGAATCGTACATCTTTCTACAATTCCTCGACTGTAGTATCCTGTTTCACTACGGACCAAGAAGATGCACCGTTGTTTGTGGTACCTTAAGGAGACTTTAGCTGCTCATTCGTGCTTTATTTTAATCTAGTAGGTGGCAGTGTTGAATAGCCAAGGGCTTAAGACCAGCGCACCAAATCCTACCCTCCGGTCCATATATTTAAGCACTACATTTATCATCATCTTACTTAATTTTTTAAGATAGTTCAGGTGTTATTCCCCACAGACCCTCCAGTTTCCTTCACAAACAAAAAACTATGTATGTAGCAGATCTATGAAGAGATAAAATGACTTTCATTTCATTTTGAAGCATTTTTATTTCAAAGCCCATTATGTTTGTTTTTTATTAGTTTGTTAATGTTATATATGCTGTAAACATCTATTTATTTAATTATAAGAAGTTAGAAAGAACATCTAAGCAGCAGATATAATACTTTAATGTGGTTGGCTGAAAAGTCTTTTTTTTTTTTTTTTTGTTTACCTTTATCACACACTTGGTAATTGGCTTCAGTTACAAATCACATTCACTAATCTTGATGAAGAACAGGGTTAGGTTAAAAAAAAAGTCTCATGTTTTAATGTCAATGCTATTTTTCCTGTATTGGGGTGGAATATATCGGGGGGAAAAATCCATTCACCACCTGATGGGAATCGAGTCCCTTCAGTTTTCAAATCAATCGATTCAGAATCAAGTTGCTGTTTTGCACCTTATGTGATTGCTGTTGCATTTCGTTTTCACTCGGTGTTTGTGCACGATCATGTCTCATGTTCTTATTGTGTTTTGTGAACAGAAATGGCATCATTCAGGGGGGAAACCTCAGGAAATTTTAAGGTTATCTATGATATGCTCACTTGAAACTTTAGACTGAATGATGCCACAATGAGAGAGATTTTTAATCCTGGATTCAGGTTGTAAGAAGGCTGAAAGGGAAGTGCATTGTAGAAAAAGATGGACTAATGCTCCGCTGCATGGTTCAGGGGCATCGCCTTTAATTAAATGTTCTCGCCACTTCAAGATTAAACACGTTTGTTAATAATCAAACGTTAGACAAAAATTCACCTCAGAATATTCACCTGTCTTCATAAGTGGACTAAACTGGAAGAGTATCCTCCCTCCCCATTAACTTCTTCCTCTTGTCTGTATGCATGTATGTGTGGTGTAGAAATGTGTTTATTTGATAAAGCAGAATACGGAACATGGCTTTAACAACTTTGCCTCATAGTAGATGCTTCTGCTTCTGTTGCATTTTGCACTTTTCCCTCCCTGGAGGCAACCTGTATGTTAGAATTGATTGCTTAATTGACAGATTGTGAGTTTTATACAACATTGAATTGATGGTGTACTTCAGTATTACTACCAAGACACTCGTGTACAAGAAACCACACCATTAACACACTGCCTAATGTGTATCCTGTGTGTAGAGCCTTATGTTCAGCAGCCACTGTCTGGTAGACTTTATTAATATGTACTGCTTTTGCAAAACTGGAAAATGTGCTAAAAAGCTGCTTTAAATCTAAGGAAGTGTATGAGGATGCGTTTAAACAACTGGATAAGAATTTTTTGTTTTACTGCTTGAGATGCACTAGTATAAAGGCAGTGACTGGGCTACATGAGTTTGCTGTTTACAAGTTGATGTGAAGAAAAACCTTGGATGCAAATCTGATTTAAAAAAAAAAATGGGGTAATTCTACTGCAAGGTGTATATTAAACTCTGAACTGTATGTTAATATCTGTATCTCAAGGCTAACATGACCCAGTGCTGAAATGTCATAATCAATACAAATGTGTACTGGAGTCTGTGTTGTCCATGACCGGATGCCTAAAGTGAATGAATGCAGAATAAGTCTATTTATGTTTATATAAGAACAAAGTTAAATAAAGATATTCTTATTTCTATTAAATGGCTGTTTCTTTAATAGCAGAAGAATATCAGATATCCTCTATTGCTGTTATGTAATGTAACATTTAAACAACTTGTTATATAATAATGCTTGGTACTCCTTCATGCTTGGGTTGTTTGGAGATGTTTGGGGGGGGGGGTGTCATTTAATATATTATTCAAGCTGTTCTTCATTTCGTTAAAAGATTGACGAAGATCCAAAGGGATGAGTTTAAATGTGTTAAATGGTGCATCAGATTCTTCCTAATCTAACTAATGGGAAACAGGGTAACATACCTAACGGTCAGGATTTCTTCCTGATGGAATGTTGACTCCATCTGAAAGAAACAAGACGTTGGTCTGAAGCGAACACCTTTTTATTTCATGTTACATTACACTTCAGTCTTGGAATGATGACTGGTGTTGCAACGTCTCCTTAAAACGGTCAAACACTTCATTTGGAGATCAACATAATTCATGGCCACAACATACTTAAGGCCTTAAAATATTACGTCAAGGCCGACGTCAGTGTTTTAGCTTCTGGCTTCTATATTAATAATAATATAGTAATTTAGTATATATTTAATACTATTTATATGTTAAACTGTGGTCACATCTTATTGAATAATAACCACTGTGTCACCTCATAGACAGGGTTCAAGACCTCCTACAAATATAAGCAAAAATAACACATTAGCTAATTACACAAACACTTAACTCACTTTCATTCATCTGGAAGTTTTATTTAAAAATGTAGATTTTAAATTGGTAGCTAAATTCATGTTCCACAGAATCTCTATACTGGGACTTTAAGTATGGGGAAAGACTAGTGCTTATTTATTTATTTATTATTTATTAATTCAATGAAAACTTAATCCACATCAGCTGAACAACAGGCACGCGCCTCACACGTGGGTCACGTGACTGAAGTGAGGACAAGGAAGTGACTCGAGTAAAGACACTGAGTCACGAGTTTATTTTCCCAAACTTCGCCTTTCCACCTTAAATGATACGCTATTGCGCCTATAGAGGGAGACACTTATTACACATTAGATAGATAGATAGATAGATAGATAGATAGATAGATAGATAGTACAGTTACACAGCAACAAACTGCAGCATCTACCAGAAGTGCAAAGTGTAGCAATTGTGCAAATAGACAAGTGCATATAAATATGTAGCAAAGGTACAGCATGTAATATATATAGGTATATATGTAAATATATGTACAGTGAATAAATATAAAGGCTGTAGCAGTGCAGAGATGTGTGGACATTGTTGAAAAGTACAAGTAAATGGTTCTAAGGAGATGGCATTGAAAAAAATGTGCAGACACTGTTGTAAAGAAACAACAAGTAGAAGGTTATAAGGTTATGGCATTAAAAAGTGCAAGCTGAATGAATGTGAAATATTAAGCAGAATGTACAGTAAGGTATATATAGATACACATAAATAAAATAGTGCAGATGTATGTAAGGCACAATATGTGTAGAGAATGAGGAGTATAAAAAGTACAATATATAATATGTACATTGTATGTAGAATTGTACAGAAGTTATATACAGTATTTTTTACAGTGTTCTAACGGTGTAGTGTAGAGTTCAGTAGTGTGATGGTGGATGGGAAAAAGTTGTCCCTGAACCTGCCGGTTCTGGAGCGCATGTTCCTGTAAATCCTTCTTGATGGAAAGAGGTTAAACAGTTTGTGACTGGGATGTAAAGAGTCCTTGATGATGATGTGAGATCTGTGCAGACATCTGCTGTGGTGAAGGTGATCAATGACAGGTAGTTGGGTGCCAGTGATGCGTTGGGCGATTTTGACCACCCTTTGCAGGGCCTTGCGTTCACACACAATGGAGCCTCCGTATTCTTCTTATATATATATAAATAGACCGCTTTTCTATTTTATCTCTTTATTTCATATTGCATATTTTTATTTTGCAAGATGTTTACAACCATCCATTAAACACATAGGGTTATGTTATGATGCTAAAGGGGCCTAAAATAAGGCTTTGGGCCAAGATGAAGACAAATAATATTTTAGGATAGTATGGTTTAATCCCTAATGGTTTGAAACTTTGGAATATAAGCCAAGATTTTTAATATAATATAATATAATATAATATAATATAATATAATATAATATAATATAATCCAATTAGGCATCTACCCTGTGTGTTTGGAGTGTGGAGGTCTTCCCTGTGCTTCAGGGGTTTCCTCTGGTTTCCTGCATCTCTATCAAATGCTTTTGTTCCCTGATTAAAATTGACACCCCATCCATGTACCTTGTGCGTCCTGAGTCCGGTGGAATTTGTACTAATTTATTGCCATTGTATAAAACTCCCCACGGGTGGAACAGCGCCCTCTAGAGGCGAAATCCCATCATTTAAGGAGGAACTGCGAATTGACATGAACATGAACTGAGAATAAGTTTGGTCTCGTGAGTGGAGGAGGATCAGTCAGTCAGTCAGGTAGGAGGAAAGGAGACGTTTGTCTTCTTATGATACTGTAACCAGGACCATGTTGTCGTATGAAGACGCTAAAGTGAAATTAGACTCCGCCGGTCAGAGCCATGTCCTGCGGTTCTGGCCCGAGCTTTCGGCTGAGGAGAGGGACGTGTTTCTGGGAGAACTGAGTCAGCTGGAACCGGCAGAGCTGCTGAGACACTGCAGGAGCGCCGCCGAGGCCGCGAGACGCACCCCGGGTGATGGGGACCGGCTGTGCGCGCGCATGGAGCCCGTAGAGCCCGAGTTCATCGGTGGGGTCAAGAGAAGTGATGCGAGCTCACTGCAGGACTGGGAGGAGGAAGGTCCAGCTCTGCTTACCTCTTAATTCATTACACACCAGACAAAACATACACTTTGGGCTGTTTGTTTGTTTGTTTGTTTTGTATTGGTGCATTTCTTCACTTCTACTTTATTACATTTAGTCATTTCTTATGTAAATAAAAAGCAATGTAACATATAAATAAAATGGATAATTAGAATAGTATTGAGTATTATATAACAGTATTAGAGTATTTTTTTGTGTTTTTTTGGCGGGGGGGGGGCTTGTGTGTGTGTGTGTGTGTGTGTGTGTGTGTGTGTGTGTGTGTGGGAAGCTGGGGGGGGACTTGTAAATTCTTACATATGTTAACAGTGTCAGTAGTTGGGGGGGGGCAAGGTTGTAAAGCCGCTGTACTAAACAAGAGAGCTCTGTAGTCCTGTGACCTCTTATAAACACTTATTGCTGTGTGTAGGAATAACCTGGATATACTTAATGTTCCCTAGTGAAAAATAAACAACTCCTGTTTTGACTATGATGTTGTAAAAATATCAGGCAAACACAGAGCTTATATAAAAAATCAAAACTAAAGCTGAAACTTTAATCGAAAAGTGCTATACTTAATCAAACTAATGTACCAGCAGCAATTTTTTGCATTTTCTTTCGCAGGTTTCTCACAAATAGCTCAAAACAAAGTAGCTGTGCTGCTGTTAGCTGGTGGCCAGGGAACCAGACTCGGAGTTCCGTATCCTAAAGGGATGTATGACGTTGGGTTGCCGAGTGGGAAAACTCTGTATAGGCTCCAAGCAGAACGGATTCGAAAGGTGCAAAACCTGGCGAGCGAGAAATGTGGTTCCAAATGCACAGTGCCTTGGTGAATTTCACTTTTATCTTCCTCAGTCACATTCATATATACCCCAAACCCATAAATGTTTTCAATCCATCGTCTAAAAGTTCTATACTGGTAAAACCAAAGCTTTAATAACTCTATCTCTGCCTCACGTTGGGTGGATACAGGTACATAATGACCAGCGAGTTCACGCTGGAGCCCACAGAGAAGTTCTTCAAAGAGAACAGCTACTTTGACTTGGACCCTTCCAACGTGGTGATGTTTGAGCAGAGGATGATCCCGGCTGTCGACTTCGATGGGAAGATTATTCTGGAAAAGAAGAATAAGATCGCCATGGCTCCAGGTTTGAGATATTTTTCATACAGGTCTGAAAAACCATGCGTTTTATACATAACTGTAACTAAAACAATATGCTTCACAGTCCTTTTTAGTTCCTTTTGTACTTAATTAAGTTAAATGTGTCTGAAATGTATTATGACAGCAAACAACCGCAATTTTGATGAGCAAACAACCTTTTATCCAAACTTTAATTATTCTATATTACCATTTGCTGAATATATTTAATCCCTAAATAATTGTGTTTGTTTTGTTGCTTTTCAGATGGGAACGGAGGCCTTTATCGCGCTCTTGTGGACAACAAGGTCTTGGAGGATATGGAAAGAAGAGGCGTGCAGTATCTTCATGTCTACTGTGTTGATAACATCCTGGTTAAACTGGCTGATCCACTGTTTATTGGTTTCTGCGTGAAGAAAGGAGCTGACTGTGGTGCTAAGGTACAAATGAACAGTCATGTTTAATATGAGGTTTTTACTTTTTATTTTCAAGTGTACAAACTCAATATACAGTATAATATACAGTGTTGTATAGTTCAATCCTGGATGGAGGAATGGTAGAGGGTGATAGAGTCTGAGAGGATGAAAATATAGTCTCATATGGAGTCATATTCATCTTGGTACCGTTTTCTAGACTTCGTAAGCTTGAAAACCAAATAGATAGAATGAATAGGTAAGTCTCGCTGAAGATCTCAGTTTTCTCCTTCAGTTATATTTGCTTCTTTTTCCCAAAATATAAACCAGTCTTAATCATCATAAGGCGTTTACTGGAAATGAATTAACAAACACTGTAAATGTGTCTCCATATTTCTGGTCTTTTAGTCAACTTTTTCCCACCCACTAGCTAGCTGTTCTTAATCTCCTTAAGCTGATAATTAAGGAGGGTGACCGCAATTCACGTTCTTCTAATGAGACACGTTTTCATGCAGCTTAAATACACCGTGAGGAAAGTGTGTACTGCCCCTTTCTGCATACATAAGCTCACAGCTGCCCAGGATTGGCTACTGTCACTATGATTGACATGGGAGAGAGAGAGTAATACCATCCCTCCCTTGCATGGATTTGGAGTAGGGATCTCATGAGGAGGCGATTTGTTTTGGTCCCACACAACTCTAGTGATGATGTAAACCGCATGATGAAGATTCCAGCAGTAATGCCAAATTCTTACTTTATATTTATAGCTACCTTTGAACATTCTTGCCCAAATATGTTATGCATCAAACATGGTCTGGGATAAATCCTCACCAATGAAGATTCCAAAAAATTCCCAGAATGTCTACAACCATCTCTCATGTCTTAATCTGTTATCTCGAGGATAAGGTGTTGTATCAATACTGACACTGTTCAGTGCCTTCTGCACGATGTGGTGGACAAAATAAACATCCTTGTTTTCCGCTCTGACTGTAATTTCTAATTATATAATGATTTTAATTTTCAGAGCCTCAATACTGCCAATAGTCCAGCTTCTGTACTGATATGATAAGATATGAGCTTGGGCTTGTCAGTAGTCTTTGGAATATTTAGTAGTGTAAATCCTTTCTAGCCTTGTCTATCACCATAGATGAGGTAGCAGCTTCCCAAGCTCCAGTACAAAGACAAGTTCTGTGTAATACTTTCTCTACATGCTGCACTCATAATCATTTAAAATTATCATTCCATCGTACTTAGTTTTTCCAAGTTTCCTCTGGATTTCTACCATGCATCATTCTTCGTTTCTTCTCTCCGTGTTCCTGAGGTGGTAGAAAAGGCGTATCCATCCGAGCCTGTGGGTGTAGTATGTCGTGTAGATGGTGTGTACCATGTGATGGAATACAGCGAGCTGGACCCTGAGATAACAGAGCAGCGCCACCCTGGGGGAGAGCTCGTGTACAATGCTGGAAACATCTGCAACCATTTCTTCACCAGAGACTTCCTATTGGAGGTGGCCCTGTGAGTGACACTGCATATATATTTCTTTCATTTTACTTAATGGTTTTGTGATATTTTGTTCATGGGGTAAAAAAAAAAGACGAAAGGAAATCATAGACGTGTATAGTGTTTGTCCACTATGATTAGTTCTTAAGTCTTACAAAAATATTAATGAGGCATTAAAATAAATATTTCTGACCAAAAGGTTTAGCTGAAGCTGAAAGTTAGATTACAAAATCTAGTGTACTTTTGTTAGCGAAGGTCAATCATTCAAGGAAATTAATAATTTTTTTCTTTTATTATTATATTTGCACTGTTGCATAAATATTTCTGAGTTTGCCTTTCTAACTGTAAACTGCAGATTGTGTTGAGATTTTTCTTTTTTGCTTATATTGTTCTGCATAAGAGGGATTTCATGTTTTCAGGTGTTTTATCAAACTTTTATTAGAGATGTTTTCTCCATACTTGACGTGAACAGTGATTAGAAATCGCTTGTCTACTGTCCCTCATAGAAATTGAAACATCTGACATTTTCACTGTTGATGTGCTGCTTGAGTAAACCAGCAAGAGCTTTTTTAATCCCCCTGTAATTTTTAAAATTATTTGTAAAGTGTTAAAAATGAAGTAATATTTATTTTTGCATTAAAATTTTTTTTTTCTCATTTTCTCAGGAATTATCAGGACCAGTTGAAGCAGCATGTAGCCATCAAGAAAGTGCCGTTTGTGGATGAAGAGGGTAACTGTGTCAAACCTACAAAACCAAATGGAATAAAAATGGAGAAGTTTGTCTTTGACGTCTTCCAGTTTTCAAAGTGAATCTCTGTCATCCTTGTTTATCAGTAAAAATGTTAAAGCTGATTTTTTTTAAAACGTAGTTTTACATAACGCTGCTTTTCTCGTTGCAGGAAGTTCGTTGCATTTGAGGTTCTGAGAGAGGACGAGTTCTCGCCACTGAAAAATGCAGATGGGGCACCTGTTGACACTCCGACCACGGTGAGGCGCTCTCTGCTGGCTCAGCACTATCGCTGGGCAGTGCAAGCCAAGGCCGTCTTCCTGGATGAACACGACAACCCCATCACTTCCGAATACAGGTGCCAAAAAAAACATCATTCTTGTATATTGCTTACAGTAAATAAGCACAAGTCAGCCAGATGAGGATGACTTCCCTTTTATGTCTGGTTACACACATGGTTTCTTCCTCATATGGTCTAATGGTTTTTTCTTGGCACCATTGCCTCCAGCTTGATAATTAGAGATAAATATAAATGTAATTTTAAACTTTAATTTTTATTCAGATTTTTTTCTCTGTAAAGCTGCTTCGGAGACAATGTCCATTGTTAAAAGTAATATATTCAAAAAAAAAAATGAGTTAAGCTGAAAAGTCAGCAGTACAAGTTCAGGACGCAGGTAAAAGGTGACTATGTTAAGAAAATATTCAGTTTATATTATCCTATGGATGAATAATTTGCATCATTCAGCATCTTGTAAAGATTTCTCTCATTCTTTAATACACGGTTCTGAGTAAACTAAAAGAATGTTTGATTATTGAATGATTATTGAATATTTTATTCTACAGGCAGGCTCAGGATGGTGAACCTCCAGCAGTGTGTGAAATTTCTCCACTTGTGTCTTATTTTGGAGAGGTGAGAGATTTATAACTCATTGTTCCTTTCTGGATGGGATTCAATCTTGACAATGCCTTATAAAAGACCGTATACCATGTAAGAAAATGCATGAGAAAAGGGTACGGCACTTCAGACATCTTCAGAATTGTTCGTTTCAAATAATATTTTGCCAGTATTAATAAATTAAATAGGAGTTTACAAATTTAGAGGCATCATTATAGGAAATCAGGACAGACTGCTGGGGGAAATTAGGTGAGGCTGCAGGGGTTACTAGCATGTTAGCATACCAGCTGGTACTAATTTGTATTTGTAGGTGGAAAATTACATCGTTTTTTTTTTTTTTTTTTTTTGCATCAGCTAAGTTTTTTTGCAGAAAAGATATTTAGGAAAAATACATTCCAGTGCCATAATTCTTTTTGGGTGTGTTTTGTGAGTTGTTTTTATCTATCTATTTATTTATTTATTTTTAAAGGTGGACAGTTTACAAAGAAAAATAACTCTCTGCACACCAGTGAAAGCCTGGTCTGAGAGCTAGTGTTTAATAAGCTACATTTTAATGTACATTTTGTTTTATGTTGCTGGATCCCACAATCACTGTAATTATTAAGATTCGGTTATTGTAAATGTATAATATTAAATGTTTTTAATTAGTTCAAATAAATTGAAAAGGTGAAAACAAGAGGAGGAAGAGGCAGAGGCACATTTTGAAGAGGAATAGGCACAATTTGATGCAATGCTTACTTTTTTCTATATTCAAATCAAATCAAATTTTATTTGTCACATACATATACATACAGGGTACGACATGCAGTGAAATGCTTTATGCAACTGTCCGGTATATAAGAATAAAAGGAATGCAATTTAGGATAAAAAATAAACCAAAGGAGATGGATAAATAAAAAAGTATATTAAAAAAACTATATGAAAATATAAGTATTAGTAGAGAAATAATTTATATACATATGCATAAATATACATGTACATAAATGTGTATGTTTTTTAAAGATTGTAATTAAAGTGTCCAGGTGCAGTATTGTGTGTAAATAGTGTATGAATATTGATACACATTATTTGTATCCTTGTACTGAATTTTGTGTATTGTTATACCCACACTGGCTGATGAATTGATTTGAAAACTGCAGACAATATGTGGTCCCATAAGAGGGCTCCTAATACAGCTGTAGCTATCTTTCCCCTTTTGAATGAAGCTTTCACTTGTGCTTATAAACACACACACTCTGTAAATAACTTTCTCTCACCTCTGTGTTTCAGGGCCTGGAGAAGCTTCTCGGACACAGGAACCTGAAATCCCCTTTTCTGCTTAATGACTAATGTTCCGAATTAAATTCATACTTCAGATTATTTTCTGATCTCTTTAAATTTAGTCAAATGACATTGGAAGAAGGGATCTGAAACATAAGACACTGCCAGAACAAGGGGTATATTATTAATATAGTCCATGTGTTTACATGCATTATTATACAATCATGACTTTTGAAAGATATACTTTATATATCAGTGAAATGAACTGAAAGCAAAGCACTCTGACTTTAATAAATGATCTATTATATATCATTAACGATTTCCTGTATTTATAATTATAATAATACCATGAATATTTTGTTTTTTTAATCCAAACATTAATTCGCAACATTATTATTATTATTATTATTATTATTATTATTATTAACAACAACCAAGTGGTCACGTGACTGATCTTGACCAATAGGAGGAGCCCATTTTGACAGCAGCCCAGTGGAGCGGAAATACCATGAAGCTTAATACAGAACCTTGGAGCTGAAAACACAGCGTTATAAATAAATAAATCATTAGATTTGAATATTAGATAAGTTTATTATGCATTAATGAAATACATTTTGTATCGCACAACGTCCTAGGACTGAAATTATCCGGCTTTAGAGTGAGGGTGTAAATGAGGCAGTGTTTATGAAAGCTGAGCCGCGTTAGCTTAGCTGCACTAACTTAGCCGCGTTAGCTTAGCTGTACTAGCTTAGCCGCGTTAGCTTGGCCGCGTTAGCTTAGCTGCACTAACTTAGCCGCGTTAGCTTAGCTGTACTAGCTTAGCCGCGTTAGCTTGGCCGCATTAGCTTAGCTGTACTAGCTTAGTCGCGTTAGCTTGGCCGCATTAGCTTAGCTGTACTAGCTTAGTCGCATTAGCTTAGTCGCATTAGCTTAGCCGCATTAGCTTAGCCGCATTAGCTTAGCTGCATTAGCTTAGCTGCACTGTTTAGCCGCGTTAGCTTACATAAACACCGGAAGTACATTTTCATACCTTGATAGCTGTACTTACTCCTCAATCTGTGATGTTAGCTCGATGTTTTTACGGAATACTTTAATCACTGGATATGTAAAATGTACGTCTAAGTATGCTAGGATGTTTAAAAATGTGTTCGGCTCAGGATTTCTTGTCAGAACCGCTCATGTTTTCCTGACATGGGTCATAACGTTGATTCTCTTCCTACACGACACCGGTAAGTCCAGCTTTATATTTATATCGTTTATAATACATAAACCTACAGAGCCGGTTTATTAAGAACATATTATTTAAGCCCTGCTCGTTCTTACCAGTATACAGTCAAACATGAAAATGTGATCTTAGTTGACTTTCACAGTGAAGTGGTTGCCAGAGACAGAAAAACTCCTGAACTGTTATTTTCACACCAGCACTACAGAGTTGTACAGAGAGATGTGGAAAACAAAACAAACAAAAACATCCAGTGAGGGGAAAATCTACAGCTGGATATGTTGATCAGAGCGATCAGATGAGAAGGAAGTCTATAGTAGAGGAGATGAAGTTGCCTTAAACAGGATATCTTCATGCAGCTCAGTCAGATGTGAGGAATCCAGTTTAATACTTATAGTACATTCATTGGCTATTTTATCAGGTGTAATTGTCATGTAGGGTCACGTCGTGAGTGTATCCGTACAGCCGCCTGTCTGTAATCACCAAGCACTTCCTCCATCAGTGGAAAGAAACCACCACGGGATGATCCTTGACACTTGCCATATTGCGGTGAATGTGGTGGTGCTTGTGGTGTGTGCATTGTTGTTGTAAAGGTTTTAAACAGTGTGTGTGTGTATATGTACTGTATCCACTTTAATACACACATTTACATCATTAGTCCACCTTGTGCGTACAGTTAGAGATTATAGACTATCACGATCATTGTCTGACTACAGCACTACTGTTAGTTACAGAGTGATAGTTATTCGTGGTGTCACTAAATCCACAAGTGTGCGTTTTTAATTAATGATTTTTTTTCTTGGGCAGATCTCCGTAGAGAGGAAGAGGCGGGTCGACTCACGTTGCCGGTACTCTTTGTGCTGCTCGTGCTGCTTTCTGTGCTGCTCTACTTTGCTGTGTCACTAATGGATCCTGGATTCGTGTTGGCTGATGACTGTGATCTACAGGTAAAACCCTAATAGTTTATGGGACTTTTATCTCATTTTATACAACCGACGGTTAAGGGCCTTGCACAGGGGGCCCAACAGTGGCAGCTTGGTAGACCTGGGAGTTGAACTCACGACCTTCTGACTGGTAGTCCAAGACTTTACCCACTAGGCTAGAACATTCCACAGAGTACCTGCCCAGAGGCAAGCTTATACACCAGTTTATTTCTGTAGCCTCCAGCAGGATTTGGAATCAGAGTCCATTGTGCTAACATTTACAACATGAAACCTGCAGAAAATTCAGATTACAGACTGCAAATTCCTGGTTTTATTACAACGTTATGAACAACAGCCAGTGAACATTCATTCCTAAAATACAAAGACTGAATACACTGCTCACACAAGAACATCAGTGTCTGATGTGGAGGCCTTGCGCCTCCTTCATGTGCGACTGCTTCATGTGTCAGAAGCTCTTCTCAAAACGCCAGCAGCACCAGTGGCATTGGCTGGACTGCAGACACACTGTTCACACACTTTATCCATATTATAAAACTAGAGCTGTAGTGTCACAGCTAATTAGAGAAACTGGAAAAGTGTAATCAGACTGAAACAAAGAATTTAGGCAAAAGTCCAGTATGAAAAATTTGTCATGTGGTTAAAGGAAGATAAAACACTCATTTTTATTAGCGTTATTTTTAACATGATAGATTTATTGTTTAGTATTTCAGGAAACCTGGGCTGATTCCTCGCTATTCAAGGCCAGTCCTTGAGGGTTTCTACATCCTATTTACAGCTGTAACTGCATTTGTAACGGTCTGTTAGGAAGCCTGTAGTGTCCAGTTGCAGCTCTGCAATCTTCAGCTTCAGCCAAGAGGAGCCTTGGCTTGGATACGAAATGAATAAAAAGCATAAAGTTAATCAAGTATATCAATGCATAGTTTGTTTTTAATGAAACGTCTTAATGAAACGTCTAATGAAACGTCAGGACTTGTATGGAGGACATGAGAGTAATCTAAAGCTAAATCTGAAATTGCATTTGTTGGTATGACGATTTTTCCCTGTAAGGAGACGTTTATTTAACTTTTATGAAAGGAGTCTCCAGTGTCTCCAGCACTTTGTAACAGTCAATAGAGAAAAAGAGAAAGCAGAGGCAACATATAGTGAAAATAGTATAGTAGAATAGTAGTAACTATATGTGAAAACCTGCTTTTGTGGATTTTCCATGATGTTAAACAACAATAAAATCTGACGTTGTGCTTCAATGATAATTGCTGAGGTCTAAGAGGAATAAGACACTTAAGACTATAAGAATTAATTGTCATGGATTAAAGGACAAACAGTTCAATAGAATCAAAGTAAAGGAGATATTTTACTTGTATAAACAGACTTATTAGTTCAGTGCACTGATTTAAAAGACAGTAAAAAAGTGAAACAAGCATGAATTGATTATCATCAAAAACACAGACAACTGATGCATACCAACAAATTTTGTATGTAAAGTGTAAATAATTTTAGAGTCTATGGGATGCAGATTGGTCTTAAGTCTGAATTAAGTCTGATCTGAATTAATCCTTCTCTGTGTCATATCTGTAAGAGGCTGTTAAACTGACTCATATTGTATTCAACTAATGAATCATTGTCTTAATAGTCTGAAGCAGGTTGTTGTTGTTGTTGTGAACACTCATTTTGTTTCAGTTCACACTTGGCATCACTGAGGAGCAACAGGACATGATTCCACAAAGCAAACCATTCCGTCAGCGTCGCTGTGGTCATTGCCTGTTACAGGTGTGTGTGTGAGTGTGTCACTTTTCTTTCTAACCAACGAAGTTCGTTCTTGCAATAACGTGATTAATCATGATGTATTCTTACTGTCCGTGTTCCTCTCACAGCAACCAATGAGATCCAAACACTGCCAGACATGTCAGCACTGCGTGCGCCGCTACGATCATCACTGCCCGTGGATCGAAAACTGTGTAGGGGAGAGGAACCATCGCTGGTTTGTGCTTTACTTGGCTGTGCAGTTTGTCGTGCTGCTCTGGGGGCTACATGTGGCCTGGTGAGTGTGTGTGTGTATGAACATGACACAGCATGACACAGGAAAAAAACACAATAAAGCATGTTGTTATGGTACGTTAATCTCACACGTACACATTTATATTATAGATGTAAGAACATTCGATCTTTGAAATGTATTAATGAACACATGGTACTTTTTGTCTTTGCTGTTGAACACCTCCATCCTCTCCATCTCCCATCACCATCCGCTCCATGTCCCTCTCCCATGTCCCTCTCCCAATTCCATCCTCTCCATCTCCCTCTCCCCTGCTTATATTTAATACGACAAAACGCACAGCTTGTCATGTTTGTCATCACTCGTCAGCGTCTGAAAAACCTAAAATCTTTACTCTGACTGGTACAAAGAGCTGAAACTGGATACTCATTCCAAAAGTGTTAATAAACCTCTCCTCTGTCAGAGAACATCTTGGTGACTCTAAAAACACACAGACACTGAAGACTCCTGCCATAAAATGTTAAATGAATTCACCTTATTTTTTCCCCACTATAACCCAGTGTTTTATTCTTCAGACCACAGCAATTATTCTTAATTGTATATGCATTAAAAACACAATGTTTTTTTTATTTTATTTAATCGAACATCATGAAGCTTGTCATGTTACAGAGAAACCAGAATGACCTGCTGCTCTGTATTTAGGTCAGGCTTCAGCGATGCGGCGACGTGGTCGGTGTGGCTGAAATCGAACAGTGTGCTGCTGGTGACGTGCGCCGTGGTGGCGCTGATGGCGTTGACCGTGCTGCTGCTCCTGGGCTCCCACCTTTACCTGGTGTCTTTGAACACCACCACTTGGGAGTTCATGTCACGCCACCGCATCTCCTACCTCAAACACTGCGGCGTCGACGAGAATCCCTTCGACCGCGGGACCTTACGCAACCTGTGGAGTTTCTTCTGCATGTGGAGCACAGTGGTGTGGGAGCAGATGTACTTCAGGCAAGACTGCGATCCTGCTTAAAGCAGCACATCGTGTGATCGGAACATTTTCTGGTAACATAGCCAAGTAAATAAAAATATTACATCTTGGTTAGAAATCCAATCCCAATAAATACATTCCTATTATTGCTCCGGTTCTTTAGAGATTCTCAAGTGCATGGACATAGCTGTAGTTAGAACCATGTAGAGCCTCATTTATAGCAAGTCTAAATTGACCCAAAGGTTTGGGTTTCTGTTTTTCCTGTGAATAGATCTGTAGGAAATTTTCTAATCAAAGTTGCAGCTGCACTTTTAAAACGTAATCTTTAAAGTCAATGTTTCAGCCATGTCAGAAAGAAACATTTATTTTTTTGGCATCAGACAAACACAAAATTAAAAGCTTACCTCATGTCAACTTTTACTAAAGGAACATCTGCATAAATGCACAATATAACAATGTGAAGATTAAAATACAGGGTAAATGACTTGACATTTTACAGCATCACTTCCCTCTGGGGTTTTTAGACAATTAAGCAAACTGTGTAAATAACAAATCCTTTTAATTTTATTAAATCAAACTTGTATGTAGTAGAAAAAGCATCACATAAAGCACTTACGCCAACATGAACAAAGTGGCGGACGCAGACTGCAGTCATTATATCGGGTTAATTGGCACCGTTTTGTAGCTGAACAGTAGATGTGAAGCAGGTATATTAGTTCAGTTCACATTCATTATAGCTACATTAAACTAGCTGATGCGATAACACGCACAAATCTGTGATCCGCCATCATGACTGCGGTTTTCTTCTAAGGCTGCTATTGAATTCTCGATTCTGATTGGTCAGAAGGCGTGGCCTATTTTTCTATTAGCATGGCTCTGACAGTAGTTAATGCGCTTGTTCTGACCTTATCGTTTTTATAGTAATAACTTACACAGGTAAATTTGTCGATACGATCTGTGTCAAGTTACAAGCTGCAATTTTTGTCTGATTAATTTGACAATTAAAAAAGAGAACAGTAAAGATAGGATGGTGACGGTACAGTTGGGATCTTTTTTCCAGTTACTTTGACGTGTCATTTAATCACAACCTTATCGGGGTCAAACATACAGAGTAGGTGGTTGTTAATGACCTGGTGTTGAGTCATTGAACTTCTAGGCTTCAGATGAAAAATACTGTAACTCATCTGGTCGTGATACGGTTTATTTAAAATGTACTTAAGCTCTTATGGACTCAATATGAACAGCTGTGAAAGATTCGTCCCTGCAATCTTCTGAATATCGGGTGAAATTGTTGCCTGTTTTAAGACAATTTACTTTACGTTCCATGTATTTGGCCGTTTGGGTCGCTGGCTTGTTTTTATACACATTTCTGTTTGAGTTTCAGAAATTGACAATCAGATCAGTAACCTGTACCTTCTTAAATTAGAGCCTTTGAAAATGGTAAAGTAATTAAATGATGCCACAAAACAGCTTTCTGAAAAGGAAAAAAAAATAATAATTGTCTTACAAGTTATACAGGGTTTGTATATTAAAAACAGAAAAAAGAAAACTCCAAGCCTTCCTTTTATTTTTGTATAATTATAGCCGGTTCTTTTCATACCATCTCTTGGTAAGCAATTTAAAAAGAGAATGCGCATGCAGAGGTTTTTAGCTTTGACCCTATTTTGTACTGATGTTCGGTTGCGGTCCGTTCTGTTCCGTCTCTCCTTTATAGATCAAACCATTAGAATGTCTTCTGTGCAATAGAAAGATATTTTAAAACCTTAAAAGGCAAAAGCAATAACGATTTCTCCTTTTAAAGTTACTTCCAATAAATTTGCACTTGACTGTTTCGGTATTTGTGCTGAATTCCGACACACTTTAACTCGGCGTTCGTTCAAGTTGCTTATGCAAAGTTTTTGTGACATGTAATGATGTACAGAGTCACAGTGGCAGTATTCAATAAACTGAACAAATGTAGACACGTTTGTATTTTATTTGTGAAAATACATTCATCCCCTTCCATTATGTTTGTATTTTTTTTCCTTCATTTGGCATGTATAAAGGGAAAGTCCCATTTAAATACTTTAGTGTTTCTGCTCACAGTAATCACTGTTCAGTAGTAAACCGTTACTTCAGAATTCAGCAACACGGCATCTAAAACACAAGTAACGCAAATAGACAAATACATTACAGGATGTTTACAGTTTGAGTACAACATGATACGAGGCTTGTTTCAGAGCCGAGAGGCTGCAAACACGTTAGATGCTTAAAACAAATGTAGCTAGATTGTAAATGTCCCACACACACACACACACACACACCATGCGGAGACAATGAACTGAACAGAAGATTCAACTGGCCAAAAGGTACAATATATAAAAGTTGCTTAATGACCTATTAAGTACTATAAATATTCTGTGTAACAAGAGTCGTGTGATCATTTAAACTTTAAACTCTTTGGGTTTGAACAGTATGTAGATTACTTTAGATTCCGGAGAGCAGGTAATGCCGGTTAACCAAACAACTTATTGTACCTTTAACGTTCATCAGGATGTGCAAATACATACATTTGAATTCGATAACGTTGCCGTGCATTTCCTGGATACCTGACAGGCTTCTTCACCCACCGTCTGGATGTGTAACATTAGTATAGACAAGATTTCTGATGGTATCCTGTGCTTTAAAAAAAAAATCCCTTTAATCAGAGTATCAGAGCAGTTGCTGAATCCCGTCAACATATATTTATGCAAAATATAGAACTCTTTTTCATGCGACCTTCGGCCCAGGAAATGACGTTCTAAGTCGCTTAGATTTAAATGATACAAGATTCGACAGCTGTCCTTAGACTTCCATTATCAGGTATTTTGTATTCATTATCATTAACTGCTTGATTCTGGTCAGGGCTGCTGTGGATCTGGAGCTAAGCCCAGAAACACCAAGGCGTAAGTTAGTGTCAATAGTCAATACGCCTGCATACCTCCAAAGCTACCAGCTAGGTCACTATACCAGTAATTAAATTTATGAGTATGTGTCATCTATGGGAAATCTCTCATATAGAGATGAGGTCAGACTGCATTGAAGCATTTGGTCATCGTAACCATTTACATCTGGTAGTTATACTTACAAAGCTTCATTCAGGTGGAAATCATTCGAATAAAAAAAATAATAGATACATACAAACCTGACCAACATCTCAGTTTCTACTCGGCTTTAATGTAAGAGTACATCAAAGCTCTACAGCTCTAAGCTGGAAGACGTCTGACCTCAGAATCTATAATGAGATTGAAAAAGGAAAAATGTAACTAAGCATCGACGTGTCTTCGTTTGAATAAACTGCGATCATGTGTGCAGACGGTACAAGACCCCGAGCTCTAGAGATCAGGTTTTTATACCAACTAAGAATGATCCAGTAGTACTAGTTCACTCATGATCAGGATTAACTGAGGCTCCAACCTGGCTGGATAAATACCTCAGACACACCAGTGCTTTGTGGAGGCTGAAAGTAAAAAAAAAAAACAAAAAAAAAAAAAGTGAAAATTCCATTCAGCATGGATCTTCTACAATAATAACAGGCACACAAGCGCACACACACACAATGCATTGCAGGACAGGAAAGCATGTAGCTCACAGTGATAGCAGGTTCTCTTTCATTTTGGTGGCAGGACAGCATTGAGTTATAGCTACACTGCAAGTGCTTCTGTCATTCATCAGTAGAAACTCAGATGTAGCTCAAGCACACGAGTGCAGCCAACAGCAGAAAAAGCACACAGACTTGTGACAGTGAATCAGCTTCACTTGGTGCAACTGCATAGGTAGAGAAAAAGAATGAAAAGAAAGAGCTCAGGCAGGATTAGGACAGAGCCTCGATGTGTCACGTTCCGATTGTCCATCAAGACTCAGGCAGTCAGTGAAGCGAAGAGAAGTCGAAATCTGCAAATATCTCCTGCTGCTCGGCTGTGAGGAAGAAGGGCGTGTGTGGAGGGGTAAGCACGGGCTTTAGGCGCGTGAACTCCTCGTCAAAGTTGCTCACGTCACTCGGAGCTTTGATGCTCGGCAGGAACGGAGGCTTCACTCGCTTGGTAAGTAAGGTTTCCCAGTCCACTCCCTGTGCAGTTACAAAACTCCTGAGTTTACTGACATGATTTATTATTAGCCGTATTTACAAAAGGTGTGTACTGAGTGTGCAGGAAGGTCACCTGAAAGAACCTGTGCCTTTTCACCTCGTTAGCGTCCTGCTCTCCAGCACCGAGACGTTTTTCTGGGTTTTTCTGCAGCAGCTATGAGAAAAAAAAAAACCATTACATTTCTGAACCCCTAGGCAGTGGAAAAAACAAACAACTAGAATAAGTCACATTATCTATTCATTGCCATCATCAGATACACTGCCATGGGCTTTACAAATGCAATAATATTTTAAAAGGAGCATGTAAGTAAATAGGTGTGTGTGTGTGTGTGTGTGTGTGTGTGTGTGAAAAAATAAATAAACTTGCTGTTGTATAAATCCTGCCTGACAGTAAAATACCAAATATCATTCATTCATTTTCTACCACTTATCCGAACTACCTCGGGTCACGGGGAGCCTGTGCCTAACTCAGGCGTTATCGGGCATCAAGGCAGGATACACCCTGGACGGAGTGCCAACCCATCGCAGGGCACACACTCTCATTCACTCACACAATCACACACTACGGACAATTTTCCAGAGATGCCAATCAACCTACCATGCATGTCTTTGGACCGGGGGAGGAAACCGGAATACCCGGAGGAAACCCCCGAGGCACGGGGAGAACATGCAAACTCCACACACACAAGGCGGAGGTGGGAATAGAACCCCCAACCCTGGAGGTGTGAGGCGAACGTGCTAACCACTAAGCCACCGTGCCCTAGCAAATATCAGAGACACTCAATACCAGAGGAATCACACAACACACTGCAGTTGGTCTCTACTGTCTCTGCTGCACAGATTCTTGACCTGGGCTTGGAGGATCACACACCCTGCACATTTTAGCACAAGTAAGTGTGTGTGTGAAAACACTCAAATGTGCAAGACGGGGGTTCTGGAAACCTGTGAGCTGCTGGGATTGGTATGTGTGATAGAGTAATAATGACCTGAAAATGTAGGCTAAACAACCAAACTGAGAGAACACACACACACACAGGAAGGTTGTGTGTGGAGGGGTAAGCATGGGCTTCACACACACACACACACACTAAACGTGTAACAAATTGTCTCCATGTTTGCAAATAGCAGAACAGGCAGAGGCAAAGAATTTAGACATGGTTGATATAAGGCAGCGCATAGTGTTGCTTCCTCTACTTATGTAATTACAAGATCTACTTTAAGTGTCCTGATAAAAAGAACATCCCCACAAACCAATCAGAAATGAACTGAGTATTTTCTTAGACATTGGTATAAAATACCATCATCTCGCTCCTTAATAACTCCAATACACCACAACCACTGTATCTGAACCTGAGATATGACTTACACAATCCTCAGTCGTTAAGCATGCTTATAGAATCCACTCACAGTTTGGTAAAATAATATAACTCCATGTTCCAAGTGAGCAGATGTCCTACAACACAGTCGTCAGTTTAGCATTGCTACAGAGAACAGGAGATGGAGGAGATCCGCACTTACCTTCTGAACGATAGAGACCGACTCGGGGGAGAGAAACCTGGGGTAACGCACTTCATCATTCACTATGCTGTCAAACACTTCCTCCTCATCATCACCTGGGAAGGGAGACTAAGAGAGAGAGAGAGAGACAAAGGGATAGCTGCCATTATGAATGAATAGATCAGATAGTGATGCATTTTTGGCAGTTACTGAGTGTCTATGCATTTATTACGTTAGCTTCCCTCAAAGAGGCTATATTTTATCTAGACAAGCTGACAACATATGTGCTGTAAGAATCAATCAAAGTCACATTAAAGCTGTTCATGAACAAATACAATATATACGATTAACTGACTATTTTGTACAAATTAAACTCACATCTATCTGGAAACAAGTGTAACATTTTAATAACCGTGCTCACAGGAATGATAAATAAATATGTGCTGCATATCGACTTATTTACTCCAAACCAGCCACTCTTATTATCATAAATTCCTTTCTAGACATTGCAATTATATTTGGGGGGGAATAAACAAAAACTAATAAAAGTTGGCGAGTAAGTTCGCACTCAATAAAGAAGTCAGGGTTTTTATCCCCGAATTTTACACAAATTAGTACATTTTGAATCGATCACGTGGCCCTTTACTTTCCTAACTGCATCATTTTCTTGCAATGAATCTGATTTTCAACTACGCACTGCTCACATTACAGAAAAAAGGAAGAGGAAGCTGTAAATGCCATTTTCAGCTCCATTACTAACAGAACCAAAGAACCAAGACTAAATATTCTCTAAATACTCTTCTTTCCCTTCAGGGGTTGCCACAGCGAATCATCTCTCTCCACCTATCCCCATCTTCTGCATCCTCAACCAAGACTCTAAATATTCACTGTTCCTAAGGAAACATGTCCTGGGGTTGTAGGGAAGTTTTTCATCTAAAGCTACTGTTGACGTTCGATTGTACATAACTATATAGCCAGTGTTAAACTGATGATACTCATAATACTTATTTATAAATGAAATCTGTTTTTAAAACAGATAGCTGGCCTTGAACTGACCTCTCCCACTAGCATCTCGTAGATGAGTACACCGAGACCCCACCAGTCCACAGCGCGGGTATATGTGCTGTCTGTTAAAACCTCAGGGGCCAAGAACTCTGGAGTTCCACAAAATGTGGATGTCCGGTCACCGTGTCCCATACCTGACGAGTATAAAGCATGAACCTACTCAGTCTCTAATGCCCAATTTCTCCTTAAAAACATTAGTGAATATAAATAACCAGTTTTGAAGGTTTCTCTGCTTAAATGCAACATTCAATCTGTATCAGTGTTGATGAGCTTATACTAAAGGTATTTAAAAAAGCTATTAAATGAAACTGAACATAGCAATAAATAGCTCATACTTTTACAGAAAATTTTACATGAAAGTATTATGTGTCATTCTAGCAGTAGGAGTAGGAGGCAAATATATTTTCCACCAATTATGTGGCATTACCTTCTTTGCAAAGTCCAAAATCTGCTATTCTCACAAAGCCGTCAGCGTCCATCAACAGATTGTCAAGTTTCAGGTCCCTGTTGAAGAGCATAATGGAATTTAATATTTCTTTTAAAGTAAACAAGGCTATGTTTTTAAACCCGATACTGCAAAGAGAAAATTTACCGATAAACAATTTTGTTCTGGTGCAGAAACTCGAGACCCAGGAGTACACAGGCAGCATAAAATCTGAGCAGAGCATAAAGGAGGCTTTAAGTCAGATTGGTTATGTGAACGCAGATAGAACGGGTTTATTATATGTTGCTTTGAAATTCAGAGGATTGCAAGTGTTTGGTATAAAAGTGGTTTTCTGCTTTAAGGTAGAACAATATTTCTCCAGCACATTCCACCTGTAAGATCTGATGTTTGCTTGTTCAGTTTTGTTGAACTTGACCTACGAGTCTATAAAATGTAACGCTTGTATAATATGTACCGGGCCTGGCGTTCAGTGAAGATGCTGGAGTGTATGTGTGTCATCAGGTCACCTCCAGGTGAGTATTCCATAACAAAGCACACGTGGTCAGATGTCTGGAAGCAGCCGTGAAGGTTGACAAGAAATGGGTGCCTGGATGCATTGATGGTCTCAAAAATCCTCTTCTCACACATTAGACTAATAAGAAAACAAAAAAGCGCTCACATCAAAACGTGCATTAAAGGTATTTAAAAGGACAATACAGTTTCTATCACCGTTGTTTTCTTAGAAAAGTTCACCTAGTCTAATGACAGAAAATCACAAAATGCTTAACATTACCGCAAATAAGAGCATAAATTACTTTATCACTCTCCTTACCTTTACCCAATAAAAAGATTGGGTAATTTAATTTTAAAAAAAAAAACAGCCCCCATTTAAGCATTTAAGCCTCTATCATGACTTAACTCAACTGACTATCAATCCAGTTTCGAGGAAAACATCAAAATCAAGACTATGCTATCATGTCCCTGGATTTCTGAACAGCTCGGTCTACAGATTAAGACAGAAGCTAGGGCTTCTAGCTAGAGAACCTTTTTTGATCTATTTATGTTTTTCACAGTTACCTGTCAACTTCATCACGTGTCACCACATCGCCTTTCTTCAAGGCTTTTATGGCGTACAACTTCCCTGTGCTCTTATACTCGGCTAGCAGCACCTATAAAAAAAATTTAAAAAAATAATCACAGAAAGAAAAAACTTTATTTCACTCTTCCTGACAACAACAGGTTAAAGATTAAAGATTAGCTAAACACTGGGAGGATATAACCTTTCCAAAGTGGCCTCTGCCAAGGACAGAGATACAGACGAAATCATCCATCTGCAGTTCATGTGTTTGCCTGAAATAGAGACAGACCATTAGGTTGTGTGAACTGAGGAGTTGAGATGTACATAAAGGAAGGCATTATAAAACCGAAGAGTGATGTGATGAAATAAAATGGAAAAAGTGAAAGAGAGAAACATGAGAATGAGAGAGAGAAAGAGTTTGTTCTGTTCAACAGGTGTTGAAGACAGACAGCTTACTTAGGAATGGGTTGCAGCACAGCTCTCCCTCTGCATTCAGCTTGGTTGCCCTTAAAGTTCTACATAAAACATGACAGAAGATACAAGAATAGTGACATATCCAAACCTAGACAAATACAAGTCACTCAGAATCGGTACACTTAATAACAGTGGACGAATGACTGTAAGTACCACGGACACGGGGCTCTCTGCCTTTGTCAGATAGAGACGAGGGGGTTTGGGAGGTCGCTCCTCGCTGAAGTTCAGTTTGACAACTGCAGAGTCTCTAAAAGCAGAATCACAAACTAAGAGGATCAGTATTCGTATAGCATGCAATAAAACAGAAGCATGTTTAATGTTGATTAACAATGAACACTGCAATGAGCCACAATCTGAAATGATAGTTAAATTCTGCCATAACCCCATGAATGGTGGCAAATCAGCTCAGTTGAAACAGCTGTAAAAACAGTATTCTGAACTCACTCTGTTGGAGGAGGGGTGGAAGTGGAGTTTTTTTCTGCAGATGGAGGGGAAGTAAGATCAGGTTGTTGGGGTGGTGGTGGAGAGGGCAGGTCAGTGGCGGCCAGCGGGGGGCTCATAGCAGTAATGGTGCTGCTGCACGGTGGTAACACACTCATCATCAGGCGGCCCCACGTGGCAAAGTTCATGTTCATCTGCGCAGCCCTTAAGAAGTTTTTACCTAAATGGAAAATAAGGAATAAAAGTTCTTATATCGATCCTGAAATATCTTACGGTCGCTGTGTGTTTGAATGTTTCAAAGGGATTACTACAGACAACGATTTGACATTTCACTGAACTGAGATGAAAACAAAAGGAACTGGAAGTCTATAGGTAGTTATTCACAGCTACTGTGACAAAAAAAAGTGTACCGCTAATAAGCGCTGTATAAATATAGAGTACCTTTCTCTTTGGGGAATATACGCTTCTGCCGCTGTAGCTTCGGGTGCCGCTCAATAACAGGGTTGGTGAATCTCACCTGCAGTTCGATGATGAATAATTTGAAATATTATATATATGTATATGAAATCTACTTCTTAATAGCCACACAGCAATATAGGGGAGGCCAAACAAGAAATTCATTAGCAAGCAACCCAGGCAAGCAAAATCTCCAGTTTGCTGCCCAGCACTATGATTTGTTTACAAAGAATCATGATTGATCAGATGTGCTAGCTAACAAAGTTGTAGTTAATGCAGATTAAGTGAAGGAATTCCATCCCATGTAAGGAATGACTGTGCAGCCACTGACCCTATTATATAACATTCTGAGACTTTGACAAAAATCCCCAAATCAGTAGTGATCATTCAGCGGTGACACCTAGACTGAACCATGGCCAAGTTTGTCATGGAGCATGTGGTGGATTTTGGAATTGTTCGCTGAAGATACAGCTTATAGATACAACGGAAAATATCTGTTTTATGAATTAAAAGTCAAGTGCTGTGGTCCTTAGGGTTACTTGTCAACCTGTAACTAACAGCCTAGGTACAAGATCTGCTTGTCCCATTCCGATTTATTCACCCAAGAAAATCTGTGTGTTACGAATTATTCAGTAGCTGCAGTTTGTTTCAGTGTCTGACCTCGGTGAACAGTGTGCCTTGTGGTTCCAAATAAAGGCACATGCCATGCCGCTGGTTATCCAGAAAATCTTCCAGGCGCAGGAACTTCACAGCACACAAAGCTCTCCAATCCCGCCAATACACACCAATCTCCAGCTCCCGGGACTACAAAAGCAGAGAGACTCGCGTTAACACTTTTTTTGGCTCCAGAATTCCATTTCAGACATTTCATGTAGATTCTTGTTAACAGTGTTACTGGATTAAAAAAAGGTATTTTAGAGTAAGAAAATCTGCATTCTATACACACACGATTGCTGAATTCTTCACATCCTCTTACAAGTGAGAACAGCTTAACTCTGGTGAGCTAGACCGTTGTTAACTGAATCACTGGAGTAAAGTTTTCCATCACAGTGAAAAATGTGTTTTTATTCCTTGCAGACATGACTGAATTACCCTGTGCGATCTTGGACCCATAACTGAAAGTAGACTTGGCCAATTGCTTTTGTCAGCCCCCGAGGCTGATGGGAAATTAGTGATAAAGAAAACAGTTACAGAACACAGCAGATAATAAAGGCTCTGAGAAGCTGATTACACTTTGTTTGAAAAGACATATTAATAAAGGCAGGAAAAAAGTAAATATAAAACTACATTAAAAACACCAATAGTGAGGTCAGGACTGGAACAACTAACCAGTTTTCAAGATTCACTACGCATGCGAGTGGGGTAGCTGTAAGGCAAATGCCTAAAATCTTTGAGAAGATGACAATTTCTTTAATCTAAGAAACAAGGAGTGTAGGTGTATGATCTAGATTAGACACTGCGGTCAAGCCGTTCTTGGCTTGAAGTCCGAGATAAACTGGCACTGCTTTCTAAGTGGGAGGGCTGGCATTATTCTCTTCCCTATCCAATCATAGGCGTGTGTGAGGAAGAGGATATTAAAGCACTTCCCACTCAGTGTGTTAGACTTCCCTGTGATACATCATGAGCACCTCAGTATGCAGTGGCTGTCTTAGTGTGATGCTGGAGGAAGCAGGTGTTTTAGCCCATTAGCCCTTCTGGTAGCCGTCATGCGATAGGGGAAAATAAACAGCAGGTAGATTTTGGTAACGTCTAAATATTAGTGTGCCCCCCTCACATTTTTTCATCTTAAAACTGAAATGTTGTCTAATCACTAATCAAGGCCATTAAGAATTCGCACTAAATGTTAGTCCTGAAGTGATCATAATTACACATTTATTTAATTACAGTGCCAGAAAAAATGGCCCTTTTTTCTGTCATCTAATGTGTACGAATCAATAATTGAAGAATCTGCTGACTCCAAAATCAAATAAGACCATTTTGTCTGTCGCTCCCTGGAACTTTGATTAGGACTATTGAAATGATTAGGACTATTAGGTTGAATAATATATAAAAAAAAAACGACAGATGGTATGCTGGACTCAAAAGCAAGACTTAGCAAAAACAATGCCTGGTTAGAATTTGAGACAAAAGCAGGTTTAAGGGTCATTTCATCAGTTCTTTAAATAAATAAAAATATCAAACACAATCTTTGCACCACAGACCCTCTCCAGTTCAATGGTGAAGCTTTGGTCCCAGGCTTCTTTGCCCACAGGCCGCCAGTTAGTTCGACCAACCATCCGGTTATCCACCTTCAACACTGCGCTGATTTCCGCTGTGGTAAAAAAAAAGTGCACACACAAAATTTCTCTTTTTGTATTGAACATCAAACGCACAAAACCATCTCTGTACCACCACAGTAGCTTAATCTGATTCCAGCAAGATTTTCTGCAAATCAGAAAAGCTGTACTCCCAATGCAATACATTTCCAATGCGGTTGTACGTCTTAAACCGATCAGTTAATGTCTTGTGGTTTTAATGAAAAAAAACAAAACAAAAACAAAAAAAAAACAGCAAGACCTACTGGACATTTCATCGCTTTTGGCCATCTTGCCATTGGTGCTACGTGTGGAAAGGCCAGTCCTCATTCTCAGGGACTTGGCTTCAGAGGGGCTGCTGGGGGAGGAGGAAGCACAGGCCACGCGAGAGCGGCCTGGCACAGATTCCAACAGATCCTGACAGCCCATTAATCTGACTTCCAGCCGACCTACACAAACGCACATAAACCATGCTCAGCAAACGCAGCCACACATGAAGTCACAATCATTACAATATCTGTATGGAACTTTCTAATAAAATATCCAACAATAATTTTAAATCAGGCCTTCCTTTGTACAAGCGTTGCTGTAACGTGACGATGCTGTAACGTGACAATGCTGTAACGTGACGATGCTGTAACGTGACGATGCTGTAACGTGACGATGCTGTAACGTCTTTAAATACGGAGACGGGTTGTAGATTAATTATACAAGAGCTTCTGTGAATTATGTGACGCAGCATGCCTATGGTGTGATAGCAACTCAAATGCATGACAGAACTTTGTGAGTGGAGAAGAAAAAAAAAAAAGAGACCTGTAAGACTTGCAGGTTTGAAGAACGAAGATGAGGAGGCAGATGGTGAAGAGCGCTGACGGTCCCTCTGCAGCCCCAGGATAGGTGAGGTCCCCATGGTCAGCTCCGCTTTAATGTCAGCCAGTTTGGGGTGGTCTGGAGGAAGCTCCATCAGCCTCCGCTCCAAAGACAAACGCAGAAGATCCAGCTTCTGAGAGGACTCTTGCAGGCGAGCTTGAGCCTGAACACACATTTCCAACAACCGGTCACCCTCCTGAACAACCATGTAGTTATTACATAAGGAGTATCTCCAGAACAGAGCATACAATACATAAGTGCATGCAAGAATTTTAATTCTGCTTAACAGAATACAATTAAAAGATTGAAAATTTCACACCTCGGCCAAGGCGCGTCGGTCTTGAACTCTGCGACCTCCGAGCTGCCTCACCACGTTCTTGGCCCCTTCAGCTACTGCAGCCTCGATCCTCAGGTGGTGCCGAAGCTCCTCCATTCTCAGCTCCAGGGGGCTGATGGTCTCCGAAGGACGACCTGAGAGCGCACGGGCTGCTGTGTAATTTTAGCTGTCTTTAAAATTATTACTTGTCGCTTTCTCTTACTCTTGGCTGAGTTTGTGTGAGAACTTGTATACTCCATGTCAGACAATACAATGAAGATCCTCTCACAACATATCTGGGATTAAAGAAAATTACTAGGTTCTGCTTACACCACCAACCACGATGATTCAGGCTTGTAAAGAAAATGAGGTCAAGAGAGAAACAAGATTGTTATGCATTAGAGAAAACACTTTTGTAGCTGTTTGAGGCTGTATAAGCTATAGGCTGGTAACCTGAACTCACCCTTTAAATCGATCACTGAAATGAAGTCAAATACAAAAAGCTGACAGTAAATAACAGCAGCATGAGTTACAGCAATATGCTCCTGGAACATGATGCTGCATCTGTATCTGCTTGTTTTAAGATATTAGACAGAAGATACAAGCCCTTCAGTGCATTTTCAAAAAAAACAAACAAAAAAAAAAAAAGATTTCTTTACTGACAGGAAATCAGTGATTGGAGCATGACAAAACGTCCCCTTGTTCAAGTTTTGTTTTGTTTCGTCTGTGCTGACGCTGGCTTTTTCAGGCTTTCTATTGTAGTGAAAATTGAAATGTAGAAGTAAAGGAGAGTCTTCGATTGTTTGCACTCACCTTCTGTCTCGGAGGCCTCACGCTCACCCTCTCTGGCCTGAGTCACTTTAACAATCTGCATGCGCAGCAGCTCGATTTTAGTCCTACTGTCCTGCAGCATCTGCTGGGCTGTGGACAGCATCTTTCGGTCCTGGTGAGGGAGATTGGCATGTAAGTAAAATAAAGATTAAGACATTGGAAGTGAGAGCTAGAGTTGGACGATCGGTCAATAGGCGAGGGATGATGAATTAGACAGGCAGGCAGGGAGCGAGGAAGAAAAAGTGCAAAAACGAAAGGAGCGTAAACAGAAGAGTGAACAATATTAGCAGAGAATGACCTTCCTCCAGTAATATGATGACAAACAGATCAGTTACTTTGTGGTGGCCTTTTATAGCTTCCCATTATTTTCTTTAAACATATGCATTACATCCAGGCAGGTGTCTAGAAAAGAGTTTTATTAGACATGATACATAACAAAAGTCTGAAAGAAAAATATGTTTTTCACTGAAATTAGACAGTACAGAAAGTGAAAAACCCAGTTGAAAGTGAACACAATAAGAAACAGCACAGCTTACGTGACACACACTTTGGGACGTATTACATGTAGAGGGCAGTGTTTGAACTGTAACAGAATGCAGCTTTAAGCAAAGCCAGTGTAAACAATAATCAAACAGTGAATGCAACATTCATCTGCAGGCTCTGAACAGTGCCTTCGTTTGCTGAAATTCAAAGCCTAAAGCAAATAAAGCTAGAATATGAAATATGAGATGGATGGTGCATGTCCTTCAATGCCTTTTTAGCAATTTCGCATGCATTTCTGGACTGAATGGAATGGAAGGGATTGCAATTGTATTTCATGCAGGAGGTAAAACATCTGTCTGGAGGTCAGAATATACACAAAAGAACGTTAAGACTTTTCATTACCATTTTACTGTGAATGGATTATATTTCTAAGCATACATAACATAATAGCAAGTCCAAACTGCATAAACGTTGCATAAATATACGAAAGAACACTACCGTCCACAGCGCTCTCCCTTTTTCTATGCAGTTTAACAGCTCATCAGTCATCTTTGGTGGACTTTTAGACTCCTGAATGGCATCTCCTCTTTCCTTCACTCTCCCCATCAGATGTTCTCTCCTGCTCCTGGTGTCCTTCTATCACCCCTAGTCTTACCCTGTCACGCTACTAGGCTGTTTGTGCCTTGAGCCAAGGTGCTGAGTTCTCATCTTATCTGCCATCACAGGCTGAAAAGCCATTCCTCACCTTCTTATTCTGGTTTAGTGTCCTTGCATTCTGCCTCACTCTCTCTCTCCCTCCCTCCCTGTTCTATAGAGCTCAGTTCTCTTCTCACTCCTACCCTCTCTTCAGTAGTTATATAGCTGTGTGCTGCTGCTGTTCTCTCCAGCTTGGCTAGCCCACATCAGACAGCTACAGCATTGGTTAATTCAGAGTCACATGGCCAAATGCTGTCGCCAGGCCCAGGACAGGAGGTACGTGTTTAAGGTAAGTGTTTGTGAGAGAGAGACAGAGGCTCTGTACTCAGTGCTGCATGCATCCCAGATAGCAGTGAAAGCATAAATCAGAGCCTGCCAGAACATTTAGTACTTAGAAGGCAGCAGTAGCAATAGAATTGGAGTAAGGAATGTGCAGACTGGCAAAGTACAATCTCTGCTCTACTGGAGGTCATGTGTTCATCAATCTAAAATACGTACCGGACAGCATGTAGGAATCCTTTACGAAACAGGGGAGGAGAATCATAGTAATCCAATACAGAAGCAGCAAGTGCAGAATAAAATGCATAACAAGGTATATAAGTGCAATTCCCAAAAATTAAATAAAAGGAAAAAAATGCAATTCCTTCGAGGGGATGATTACAGCTAATATTTATATAAATTTAAAAAAAATATATAAATATGTTGGCCGTCAGCTAGGGACTACACCGAAACACGTTTCCAGAGTTTACTTTCCCATTTAAAGTCTAGGGTTATTCTGTTGCCATGGTAACTTCGAAAACACTTATTGTGGCAGTGAAACACTGAAAATATTCCCCCTCCCTAAATTTGACACATGCTTTAAATGCGTGTCACATGCGCCGTTTACACGTGTTACTAGATTAATGTTAGTTAACACCACGCATGTTAAAGACAGAAAATACGTCTGTTTTTCAGATCAGAAATCATACTAACATACCAAAACTTAGTAACCTCAAACACACACCCATATACGATAACCTGAAATGGACAAGGTGCTGAAGGAGAGCCTCACCTTGACTGAACAGCTGGCATACATCTGGATAATGTTCTCAGCTCCTTGCTTCACCTTCAGCTCCATGTTCAGCTGCTTCCTCAGGGTGCGAATGCGACTGCCCAAAGGAGACGTGGAGTCCTCCCAGTGGCATGGGTCAGGAGAAATGGCAGTATCTGTGGGAAAATGAGCAATGAAAGCTTTTCTAAGGAAGTGACAATTGAATAATGACTGAGCCCTAAGCAAAACTAAGAAATCTGATTAGATCAATGCAACTCTGCATTCAAACCTTTCCCTGAAATATGAAAGCAATAAAGGTGCATTGCTTTTGTTATTCCCTGAGGCAGGTATCGATAAGTCGTTTAAACCACAAAAACATGGCAGACGTTAAATAAGTAAGAGCATAAACAACTGGTGGGTTCTAAGAGGTAGGAGGCTGAAAAGGGAATTTCAAGAAGGGAAATGTAGTCATGAAACACACCCCATATTCTTGTCCAATATTTATTCAGTTTATTCAAGTAGTGGTGTTTATCAAATGTTTCATTATGTCATGGCCAAAATATTTAACCTAATTGTACAACCCAGCAGGAAACAATTAAAAAGGGACATTGAGACTGTAAGTTTAAACTGTCCTTTCAATATATTTGCAGCACTGACAACTTGCATTTATGTACTTAAAAATGGACCATTTTTATGGCATTATATACTCAACACCTTACCTGTGGTGGTCTCTCTCTCTGTAGCCATGGCACGTGCATTCAGCTCCTGAAGCTCCCAGTGAAGCTGCTCCAGTTTGCGAGTTGAGGCGCGTAGTTGACCCTCCACATCAGCGGCACTCTTCTTGTTGGTGACAGCACGCCGCAGCCGCTCCGCTGCCTCCTTGATCTTCAGTTCTCGCTGGATCTCCTGCCTCAGTAGGGACCGGGCGTCTTCAAGCTGCTGTTGGAACACCGGGTCAAGAAGGTCGCCCTCAGGAAGACTCCGCAAGCAGCCAGCCTACACAAAGAGTGTTCGATATCAAAATAATTCACTCTGGATACTTTTCACATGATTAATATGACCTTGAATTTGTCCTTGAGTTGTAAGTTAAATAATCTTAGCGCCATGACAGACACAACCTGTTTCACACGCTAATTGCTGATCATCGCATTTGAGCACACACACATACAGTACATACATTATATGGAAAAAGTGGTATAATACCAATAACAAAAAATATTTTTGGTCAAGAATCAAGAGACCAAAATTTGCTGTTCTCTTTGGGTGAAATCTGTCTCCCTTCTGTCATTCACAACAGTGAAACATGCCAAATTCAGGCATCTGTGAGCAGGCAGTTTTCACTTTAAAAAGATGCAGAGCAGTATCTCAGAGGAAACAGCTGTAAAGTCCTCGCCCTCCCTGTCTGTTAGACGTTGCATTATGGAGAGAGTTAGCTAGCGGGTGGAACAAAATTAGGAGAGAGAATTTACTTTTTTAAAACCCTTTATCGAACATTTAAAAAGAAGCTTCCAGAATAAACACTTTCCCCTATAAACACAAGTTTCCCTTCTCTGGAAAGTGTTTAGGACAGAAGACTTGAGGGAACTCAGTGAAGTGAATTTAACTAAGTGAGAGGGGAAAAAGTGGACGGGGAAGAAACGGGTAACAGAACAGGAATTTACTTGTTCTGCACATGTTCCAAAACATGAACTATAACTACAAAAATGGCCTCAAATAAAATTAAGGCGAGGCTTATCACACTGATAGTACTATCTGATGACTTTATAGTGTGAACCTGTAACAGGCAACTGAAGATAAACAGCATACAGACATCCAGCGTATAGCCTAGCATCTCATTTTGATCAGTTTAGCAGATTTTATCCTTTTTTCAAGAGCGTGTGTGTACCAAGGCACAAACAGGAAAGCTAAAAATCATTAACCAGGTTTGCCAAATTTCCACAAAATATCCAGCCCAACTACAGCACACAATCCACACAAACAATCTGAAACCAGCACAAAGGCATTGGAATTTACGCATTGAAGATGGAAGACAGCCTTTTTCCTTCTTTTTCCAAGCCTATCCATGTGAAACAATGCTTTGCAGAAGAATTTCACATTTCCCACTCCATCATCCTCCTTTCCCTCTCCAACAACGAACAACTTTTTTGACGAAATTTATGATTTCATTCTGATTATTCGCTACAAAAACAAGATACATACAGGAACAGAATATAAATACATAGTATTTACATGGTAAAACTCTACTTCAGTAGCCCCAATAATATCTCAGTAACCGTGTAGTGTGATATCATTTATAATGATAATGTTACTTCACATGACTGTGACACGGTGTTATCTAAATAGTTTTTTTTTAATCATTGGAAAGCTTCACTACAGTCAGTAATTGAACCCATAACACGTCTGATCTTGTGCATTTAAGGTTTATCGTATAGTGTGTCTTAAAGTGTAAGTCAAAAACAAATCCTGCAAATCACAGAAAATCCCTGAGAGTGACTGAAGTTTAAATAATTATTAGTTTCATGTGTTTAAGCACAGATTATAAATGTTATGTTATAGAAACAAAGGTTAGACTGAGTATATAATACGTCTGATTCAAGAGTCAAGGGAAAAGTTAGATAGTAAAGAGGCAGTAAGAACTGGTCAAACCTGTTAAACCTGAAACTCTTAGTGATGATAGGACTGAAGAAATAACAGCCACAGACAGCGTAAAGGGAAAAACTCTGTGTGCTTCTCTTAAATCGTACCGAAACGAGCGGGGATTGTGATTTATCATCATTTATAGTTTATGAGTTTGTTGTTGTTTTTGTCCATCATTCCAAGAGCAAAGAGGAAACTCATCTTCACTTGTGTCTACAAAGGTCATATTAATAAACACGCTCATCACACAAACATAAGATAATAATAATAATAATAATAATAATAATAATAATAATAATAAAAGTAAAAAAAAAAACGTTTAGAATTGTGTTCAGAATACACAATTTCAGTTGTGTTACATCAATAACAATAAGTTTTAATAAGATTTTTTTAACAATATTAATTTTACAATAGTATCCACAATAAATTAACTCATACATTAAGCAGTAAATATGAGTTTATATAATTTTTCATTACTGAATAATTCACTTAATGTTATTATTAATTCACAGAGGTTCAGAGAGTTTGAATTTAACCGACGCCAGGTAGGTGAGCTAACCAGCTAACCTGCTAACCTGCTAAGCTAACCTGCTAACCTGTTAGCTTCAGTCAACGGTGAGCAATTTAACATGTTTGTGCTACAGGTAAATGTTTGTTTTGACAACTTGACACCCTAATTATTTAAATCTTTCTTACCTGAAGTGTCACACCGGCCATCTCTCTCTCTCTCTCTTGTGTGTGTGAGTTTGAGGGGGAAAAAGCAGGAGGTCTCGGCTTGTTTGCTGAAGGACCAGCTAAAATAAGTTAGCCAACTTTAAGAGGAACCTTTAAGGTCCTCCTGATGAACTTAGTCGTGTTTTAATAAAACAAACATGTCGATATTACATCGAAATCCTAGGAGAAAGGTGGAAAATCTCGCTCACACACATGACAACCACAAGTTGGCTCTCAGGGATGAAGGTTAAGTGACAGGCTGTTTACCGGTACAAAAAGTTTTTCCAATTCTTTCCTTTTCCCTGAGGTTTGAAATTCCACTGACGCCTCCCTGAATAATGATTGGCTCCTAAGCCTGTCAATCACAAACACAACCCAATTAATACAGGCTTTTTCTTCGGCGGAGGCGGGTTTATGGAAATTAGCTGATTAGCAAATTTTTGTTTATTTATGTACGCGGGCTGCGCTGTTGAATTCTCGCTTTTGATTGGTCATAATGTTGTGATTAATTTGCATTACAGAGGCTCTGATAATAATCTATAGGCTGTAAGTCAATTCAATTCAATTGAGACAATTTCCCATTGTCTCAAAACAGCTTTACAGAAGTATGGAAACAGAAGAGAGAGAAAAAATAAATATTTAATAATATAAAATAATAATAATAATAATAAGAAGAAGAAGAAGAATAAGAATAATAGTAATAATAATAATAATAATAATAATAAATAAGGATACAAATAAATAAATTAATATATACAATTAAAGTTTAAAATAAAAAATTTAAGATACAAAATTTATGATACTATATATCTATCCCTATCCCTAATGAGCAAGCCGGAGGGGACGGCAGCAAGGAAAAACTCCCTGAGATGATATGAGAAAGAAACCATGAGAGGAACCAGGCTCAGAACAGGACCCATCTTTGTTTGGGTGACACTGGTCAGGAAATGATGTAAATGTTCATTCATTCATTCATTCATTCATCTTCTACCGCTTATCCGAACTACCTCGGGTCACGGGGAGCCTGTGCCTATCTCAGGCGTCATCGGGCATCAAGGCAGGATTCACCCTGGACGGAGTGCCAACCCATCGCAGGGCACACACACACACTCATTCACACACACTAGGGACAATTTTCCAGAGATGCCAATCAACCTACCATGCATGTCTTTGGACCGGGGAGGAAACCGGAGTACCCGGAGGAAACCCCCGAGAACATGCAAACTCCACACACACAAGGTGGAGGTGGGAATCGAACCCCCAACCCTGGAGGTGTGAGGCGAACGTGCTAACCACTAAGCCACCGTGCCCCCTGATGTAAATGTAAATAATGTCCTTTCTACAACAGTTTATAATAGTGCAGCCAAGAGCTCCTGAGGAACTAATGGGTCATCGTAAACTCTGAGTTCAGCACAGACCTGATTGCTGATAAAGACCAGACCATACAGCTGACTGACACGACATTGGTTCAAAAGAAGGCATGACAGTCTCCGGACGGCTTCATACACAACAGTCCCATGAGACACTGGCTGACCATGTAGATCAATCCCTGGCAGGGTGACCACCGGGTGACAAGACTCCAGCCAGCAGTAGAACAACAGGATTGAAGAAGTAGCTCCGTAAGAAGAGAATCACAGGTTTAAATATTGCTTCGGTCATCATGGTTTCTGTATATAGAGAACGCTGCACATAATCTAATAATAAAGGTTTAAGGAAACAAAAGAAAACATAAAATGTATGATGGAGTTTTTTTGTAGGGTGAGATTTACGGTTGGAATGTTAAGTGCTGCTGCTTTAAGCAGTCAAGTTTTCAGTAAAGTCTCTAGAGCACATACTGTAACCATAACTTTCTGTTTTCTGGTCTGCTTTTTTATGGCTGGTGACAGAACTATAACATCACCTGAGGGTTAACAGGGACAAGTTTTAGTGATAACAGGATCTAACTTTTGTAGTGGATGTTCTTATGTATTAAATGTAGCTATAAATGACTTAAAAAATAAAACCTTGATGTGTCATTCATTAAAAATGTGATTTTTGACCATAGTCTGTCTGTTTGTGAGATTATTTTCTCAGACCTAAGTGTGAGATTATTATATTAACTAAAATAATATGTGGTTAGTGGTGGTTCTGTGGTGGTTTCATTCCAAGCTAGAGATGGTACACCTGTTTACCTGATAAAATGTCCTTGCTGAATAAGCCTGGAGTGCCTAATAAGTTAGTCTATATTGTTGCTGTCGTATTTTGTCATCTATTTGTTTATTCGACTAAAGAGCTGGAATGCAAACCTTTATCCTATTATGAGCCGGATATTCCAGAGACTTTTGACTTTTAAGCCATTTTAAATCTCAATCCCTCATTGTTCACATACCATACTACAGCACACAAAGCAGTTGCACTTTAGATCTCACAGTCAAGTGCTGCATTATGTTTCCACCAATCTAGTTATTCCATGCTTTGTTTTTTGTTATCAGGAAAGCTAATATTTACCCAGTTCCACATATACCAACAGCTTCTTTTTAGCACTAAAACAATTACACACACACACACACACACACACACACACACACACACACACACACACACACACACATATTGCAATAATATCTTGATATTTCAAATTAAAATTTTGCAGTTATATGTTAAAACTAGGTCCTGTTCATTATCTATATGGACAGGATTTTTAGGCGCAGTCGGGGGCCGGAGGGAGTCCGGTTTGGGGACCACAGGATTTCGTCTCTGCTTTTTGCAGATGATGTTGTCCTGTTGGCTTCTTCAAATCAGGACCTTCAGCGTGCACTGGGACGGTTTGCTGCCGAGTGTGAAGCGGCGGGGATGAGAATCAGCACCTCCAAGTCCAAGGCCATGGTTCTCAGCTGGAAAGGGGTGGCTTGCCCCCTTCAGATTGGTGGAAAGCTCCTGCCTCAAGTGGAGGAGTTTAAGTATCTTGGGGTTTTGTTCACGAGTGAGGGAAGGATGGAGCGGGAGCTCGACAGGCGGATCGGTGTATCTTCTGCAGTGATGCGGTCGATATACCGGTCTGTTGTGGTGAAGAAAGAGCTGAGCTGCAAGGCGAAGCTCTCTATTTACCATTCGATCTACGTTCCTACCCTCATCTATGGTCATGAGCTTTGGGTCATGACCGAAAGGACAAGATCCCAGATACAGGCAGCCGAAATGAGTTTCCTCCGCAGGGTGGCTGGGGGCTCCCTTAGAGACAGGGTGAGGAGCTCGGTCACTCGGGAGGAGCTCAGAGTAGAGCCGCTGCTCCTCCACATCGAGAGGAGTCAGCTGAGGTGGCTTGGGCATCTGTTCCGGATGCCTCCTGGACGCCTCCCTGGGGAGGTGTTCCGGGCATGTCCAACCGGGAGGATGCCCCGGGGAAGACCTGGGACACGCTGGAGGGACTATGTCTCTCGGCTGGCCTGGGAACGCCTCGGTATTCCCCCGGAGGAGCTGGAGGAAGTGTCTGGGGAGAGGGAAGTCTGGGTGTCCCTGCTCAGACTGCTGCCCCCGCGACCCGGCCCCGGATAAGCGGTAGAAGATGGATGGATGGATGGATGTTAAAACTAATATTTTTTTCTTGTAAACCTCTTACGTAAAAACATTTAGAAAGCAGCAAGATAGTGTATGTGTAATTACAGAAATCGTATCACATTAGCACACACGTCTTAAACATCACTGATGCTCAAACAATATTCTCAATTGAATGACATTACTATGCAAAACAAGGCCTATAGTATTAAGTGTATAAACTCTGTAAATCTCAAACACTGAAAACTAAAAAAGAGAACAAACGCAAGGTATAATATAAAAAAATAAAAATATATAAGCGCCAGTTAATTTTGATAACATTTAGAGTAATTGGTGTCCTGCTGGATGCATGTAGGTGTTAATTCAACGTTGTGTAGATCACTGCTCTTAAGTATAAACCATGTGGAAGCATGGTTCATTGACTGGTTCTCAAAGTGAGGTTTGTGATGTGCAGCAAAGTATTGTGCAGTTTGGTGGAGCGAATTACAAGCGTTCAATTAGGACGGAAAAGCAATTTCATTAAAAATAAGGAAAAGTGCACATGCAAATGATATCAAGTCTCCTGTGGGTAGAAAGTTCTGGAAAGCTGTCAGAGATTCACTAGCTCAATTAATATGATGATGCATATCTGACTAACGTGCTTAATATTTGCTATATTTTTATAAATATTTGAGTTATATTTTGCAATTCATCTTTGCATCTTTTGCAATTCACCATTACTTTGGCCACTAGAGGGTGGTATAAATAAAAGTGTAAAAAAAAAGCTCCATCACATAAAGCCATATTTAATAGTGAAGGTTGAGCTTCACTAAACATTTTTTTTTACAAAGTTTACAAAGTTTTCAAATGAAACTAAACTCAAAGAAAGCTCTCTAACCCTTAAATCCTGCTTCTAGAGAGATAAGACACTGAACCTCACATGTTACTGTGCAAACACCATCTTAAGAGTCTAAACGGTTTAAACTGGATTTCAAGCCGATTGTAAAGTAAAACAACTTCATCCAATGTTCATGTTAAATGCAGTCAGAGTTCAAGAATATTTGAAGTATTTTCCCAGTGACGTGTCGTTCGCTAAAGAACTGAATCTTCGAATCGACTCATCCGGGAACTCTTAAAATTTTGAAAAAAGTGTTCGTTGTATGTGTAAAAAAAAAAAGACAAATAAATTCACTCAAAATTCTTCTGAAACGACGGATCCAAACGCAACTTTAATTCCACTAGTTTAATGCACTATTTATAGGACGAACCTTGACGTATTGTGTTAGTTCATGAACGTAAACAGGTTGCGAACTTGCCATTTCCCTGTTAGGAATAATGTTAACAATTTTTTGGTGATAACAGCCTGATAGACGAGCCACGTCTCAGATGAGCCACGACTCTTCGCTTTCATAACAGATTCACCACGCTCGTTTGTTTACAACCCGAATCCCGCGCGTACGTCATGACGTCGCGAACGTTTGGACGCGGTGACGTCACCCCCCCTTCCCTTCCCCACTTCGCAGCAGTGAGAGGAGAGTTGAACGATGGCTGCTTAGTAAAGTGGCTCTCTGGTGCGACCCTTTTGTTTTTCTTCGATTTTTTTCTGGATAAATCGTCGAAAGGAGCGCGCGGAGTGAGTGAGACGGCGCCGGGCGCGTCAGACCGACCCGAGGTGAGTGTTTGTGTGTGAGGCCTCCGGCCTGTTGACGGGGTTCCGCCCTCCTCAGAGCCACAACACAAATACAAGCGCAGACTGTCGCATTACAGCCCTGAACACCGTCACTGCTGAACACTACAAGCTCAACACTGTCACTGCTAACGCCGTACTGACGTGTGCACACACACACACATAAACCGTCACAGCCGGCCGATGGAGATAAATAAATTGCTATGCTAAGCTAAGCTATGCTAAGCTAACCAATAGCTAGCTTCGTGGGTAAAATAACACTTAGACACATGAAGAGGACGTCAGCGCTGCTGTGTGCTGGGGTTATATCGGTGGTGCTTTAGTGCTGGTCACATAGCAGTGCAGTGCACAACCTGGCTGCCAAGGACACACACACACACACTCTCTCTCTCTCACACACACACACACAATCTCTCTCTCTCACACACACACACACACACACACACACACAATCTCTCTCTCTCTCTCTCTCTCTCTCTCTCTCTCTCTCTCTCTCTCTCACTCACACACACACACACAATCTCTCTCTCTCACGCACACACACACACAAACACACTCACACTCTCTCTCTATGTCTCTCTCTCTCTCTCTCTCTCTCTCTCTCTCTCTCTCTCTCACACACACACCGGCTGCCTATTCCTTTTATCATCTGAGCCACACACATTTTACAGGATGGTAGTAATTTATCTGTAGTTGCAGCTTTTGCCCCTGGGCGTGGCAGCAGGGGTGGTACAGAGGGGCAAGCTGAAAGCATCCCTGACACAAAATATAATTCTGCTGAAACACTTCTGATCTGTTTGCAGATTCTGGTGTTAATGTCTGGGTTGCTGATGTATTTTCTTTATTTCTGTGTGACACTCTTAAGTCACAAGGGGACAATGATAAGCACTTACAGTGGAGTGTAACAAGAGGTACACATTTCAAGGCACAGGTTAGAGTAAGGGCTAGAGTCAGAGAGCTCTCACGCACACAAACACACACTGTCTCTGTCTCTGTCTCTCTCTCTCTCTCTCTCTCTCTCTCTCTCTCACTCACACACACACACAGTGTCTTTCTCTTACACACACACACACACTGTCTCTCTCTCTCTCTCACTTTTGCTCTCTCTTTCTCTCTCACACACTCTCTTTCACTCTCTCTCACACACACACACACACACACACTCTCTCTGTTTCTCTCTCTCTCTCTCACACACACACACACTATTTTCCAGTAATATTGTCCATTGATTGTAAGTCCATATTTATTAGAAACCAAATGTACCACATACAGCAAAAGTCTGACCCAAAGTCCCAGAATGCATTGCAGCTATACCCAAGAGTGCACTCAATAGGCACAGGTGTCATAAGATGATAGGCATGATGATGATGATGATGATGATGATTGTGGTATTGGTATAAAAGTTGAAGCTTTGGAATCTGACCTGTTTGTTACAGAGTAGGAGGTGAGAGAGCGGGCAAACTAAAGTACTAAAGTCCTGCTGCAGTCAAAATGATACAATGTCCAAAGCTTTTATTTTCGTAGGTAATGTCGGAAACCAAAATAAAAAGATTAACATGTTAATGACATGAAAGATGTTAGATTTTGAACTAAATCTCAGATGCATAAAGTTAGTAAGCAATTCATTCAAGTGGATTTTACTTACTATGTGACCTTGAATCTCATCTGAGAGGCTGTGTACTGCTGTTCATGTCATGTCAAACTTAATGAATCATATCTACCTCAAAAAAAAAACATATATCATCTTTCACTGCCCTCTTTTGCCAGCCCATGTCTTAAAAAATGTTTTTTTAAATGCAGTTTCAATCATACATTCAATCCAAGCTAAAAAAAATAAACAACATCCTGTTTCCATTGACAAGATAAAACAAGAATAATTATGTACAACAACGCAGTTATTCAAACTGCTTTGAAAGTATTCGGATATCTGGATCTCACATTATAACTCGTTGTTAAAGGACCGATTTTATTTGTATGGTATTCGTTAAAAGACATTTTCACAAAGCACCTGCAAATCCGAATGTTGACGGGTCTTTGATAAGCATGTGATGATGGCAAGGAAAAACTCCTTATAATAACATGAAGCAACCTTGAGAAGGTTAAAAAAAAAAAGATCCCATCCTCTTCTGGTTGTTACTGGAAAGTGAGTATACTATGAGGTCAGACAGTAGTGAGTGCTTGAGTGAAAGAAGATTCATAGTCATTATGATTATTGCAGCAGGTCTGAAGGTCAAGTATCCAGGTGAGATCAAGGGTAGGATTTGGACAGAAACTAATGGGCTTTAAGGAAATCCAGATCTTTTGCATCTCCATGTGGGATCATCCAGCAGAAGATAAGTTACTAGTGCTGAAGTAGAGCATCAGGACGCAGCAGGTATCACAGCGTCAGGGGCAATTCAGGATCTAGAAGGCAAGAGAGAGAACAGATTATCAGTACGCTCTAATCATACAGTGGTTCAATGTGGCGTACAGCCAATCATCACATCGACCAGTCGTTATTGAACGTGTTTAACTCGTCAGATCGAGAAGCTAAATACGGTTAGTACCATTTCTCTTCAGAGCACCGAGGAGCAAAAGCAGGTTTCGGTGTCCCAAATGACTGCCAGACTGCCAAAAATTTAATTTCTCATTTTTTTAAAAAAATAATATGTGATCTGTTTGTCAAATTGTATTTAGTTTTTGGCAGCAAAGCAGGACATTAAGATGTCACTGATAGTTAATTATCATCCAGGCCAGACTTTTATCACACTTCAGCACTAAGGCGAGAGTCATATGATCCTGATGGTTAAAGCCCTCCTCTGTGTTACAAGCACTCGCACACTAAACCGACCGCCTCTCGGGACAGCGTTTTATAAATCAACAATCCGTGATCTGGGTTCACAGGGAATATTCTAAGGTGAGACTTGTTTTTAAAGTGCTCTCACAGCACATCTGTTTTATGTGATTTGTAATACTAAAGTGTTGTTTTATGACAGTGGATATTTGTGTAATTTTTTTTTACCCCCATCTAAATACACTCTACAATTTATTATCGCGTAACACCTCGAATTAGACGTGTTGTGTTTCGGTGTACCGATGAGCCGATCACGGTTTCTTAGTGAAAGTCTGGGTTCAAAGATCAAACAGTGACTATCGCAGTTCATTCGGATTGAGCTCCTGCGCTAGCGGTACTAACGGTACTAATCAACACCAACGATTCGAGTGTTTGAATAAGCAGTGTTCACCAGTCTGATTGGCTGTTCGGTGCACAAAAAAGAGAAACGGAAACGAGCAAAGAACACTCAAGAAGGCAACTTCTGCTTTAGACAGCTCTGGTTTTGTAGTGAAATGGTTGAAGGGACCTTTTTTTTTTTTTTTTGGTCCACACACACAATGAGATGAAACTCATATATGCCATTATACTGGTGCATCACAGACACCTTACTATTTCAGTATTTTTTTTTTTTAAAGTGCAGTAGTAAGCAGTCTGGAATAATCTCTGGATGCTTCTCTTTTAATTCGTTTGATTTATTTATTTATTTTTCCTGAGGGAGGAATTTGGGATGAAACCAGAGGAAACCTGCATGGACAAACTGGGACCCTTAACTTGCAACACCGACGTTTTTATCTCCTACAAAATGTTTATATGGCGCTTCGCATACGCACACTTACTTCAGGAACATCTAAAGTTTTCATTTGTGCTTAATTAAGTTCCTAATTAATGAACTACTTAATTAATTAATGACTAATTTTGTGTTCTCTTTATGATCTCAGACCTTTCTACTTCCTCACTGCTCACTTAAAGTTAGTGGACTGCAGTCTGATGAGTTTACAGAGAGCTTGGATAGAGTTTATTCCATAGGTTTGTCCTACATTAGTGTGTATTTTTTCTGAATGTTTCTGCTGTCTTTGATCAATCTGAGTTGTGGGAGTCACATACGGTCTTGTGCTTTTACAGCAGACATGTCTAGTTTAGTGGATCATGGCACTAAGGATGTGACTGGGACAATGATTTGGGTCTGTTGCTTTGCTCGTTTGCAATCTTGAGATTTCTGCAACTCGTGTGTGTGTGAATGTAGTCTACTACACGTGAGAGTCTGATGTTGACATTATCTCATCTGGGACTCACCTGGTATCTCACATCAGATCCGATAACACGCGGCCCAGCAGGTCTGGTCCGGGGTCAGTCGTTTCCCACTGCAGCGCTTCAGCAAAACACTCACGTCCAGTCTGTCTTCGTTTTAAAGCAGAGATAAGATATGTAGAGTATAAAGCGATTCTTGAGTGAACACAACACATGGGTGAGGTTTCTCTTCATCCTCGGTAGCTCCATCCTGTCTTTTCTGTCTGCTTAGTCGTCGGATTCTGGGTCAGAAGGTAGCTGCGTATGACGAGCTTGAGGCCGACTTCATTTGTATGTAGACAAATGAGGCAAATTAGAGTGTGGGAACACTGACATGAAATGTGTTTTTTTTTTTTTTTTTTTTTTTGTCCAGTGCCATGTTTTCCCAAACTTTGGAAAACGTTTAAGGTAACGTAACAACATATTTGATGCAGACTAAGGGACAAATTATTGCATGATTTTTATGGCCCAGTGACAAAGTTTGTACCTTCAACGAAAAGTCATGAAGACATTTTTGGTTTCAGTTTCATCATTCGTGACAGTATAATTTATCTTCTCTCAAAACGTCTCTTGTTTTTTCCTCTCCTTTTTAATATCCTTTTATTATTTGTCAATGTCAAAAGTTTTAAACAAATGTTAAGCTTACAGCTAATAAGCCCGTGAGCCTTATTATGGAAATAGTCCGCTGAACATCCAGCACGGTCGTTATCCTTCACGTGGATTATTATCAACTGCCACAACCTCTAGATAACTGAACCTGATTTCATACAAACAGAGAATACGGACACGGCAACGTAGGTGCTAAAGAATACAAACTGCAGCTTCTGCCTTTCAACTAAAGAAGGTTATCGTTCTACGTGTTATACTGCTTTATACCGCAGCGATCAGCCGACGGATACAAATGTTAACGTATTAACAAAAAAAACACACAAAATATTATACGTATGTTGAACAAATGAGCGATTCTCATCACACAGTTGTTCCCTCAGCAGCATCTCCTTTGCTTTTGTGAGACAAAAAAACGCAGCTGGTCAGTTTACAGAGATGCCAGAAAGCGTAAACCTTTTTCTTTCCTGTGCTCGGAGACTCTACACACTCACCACAGAGTGTTACAAAGTGCTGACATCCGAGACGTCTTCCATAAATGTTATATAAATGCCTCCTAATAAAATGCTACAACTTTATATGTATTTTTTAAATTTTTTTAATCCAACATCATGTTTCTTTTTAAACCTCTAATTTGAGGCTTAGCACGGAGCGAGGTATCATATATATATATATAGAGATAAGAATGAGCCTATAAAAATAAATCATCTATTCCTGTTAATCCACAAATTTGACTAATCAGATATGAGAATGCAGCCATGCCGTGGTATAAGGATATTTATTCTGTCAGCGTGTGAAGTGTGAAATGTTCAGAGCCTGGTTAGGTATTTTTTGTATACAGTGTAATGACCAGATTTGACATTTCTGCTCTGCCTGGTCTTGACTGTACAGCTTTCTCAAGTGAGCGTTTGTTTCCGTGTGTTTCAGCGCTAACAAATTTTGACGAGGTTGAGCTCCAGCAGAGAACTGGTTCTTTTTGGAGAGCCCCCTGAAATAGGGGCTATGGTGAGTAGACGGTTTGCTCAATACAGGCTTCTGATGTTGAATCAAGAGCGGATCTTAAGTATAACGATACTTTTTCCACACGTGTGTGTGTGTGTGTGTGTGTGTGTGTGTGTTTCAGGGTGAAGAGGAGCAGCCCAGTCCGGAGGCTGGGAGCCCAGATGTGGAAAAGGAACATCTGCAGGCTAGTAAACTCCTGCAAGCTGATGTATGCACTCATCGTCCACTTGAACACATGTTAATAGAAGCAATCATGTGGCATCAACAGTGTGTTTCTGCCTAAACTAAAGACTATGAATTTCCCAGATAGGCATTTTGTAAAATTTACAAACAAGCCTATTAAAAAAAAAAATTAAAACAATTTTTTAAATATTATATTTATTATTAATTTTATCATTTTACAACAACAGAAACGAAACAAAAAATATATACACATAACCTAAAAGAAGCAGCAAATGAAAATAAATACATGTTGATCTTTCTCAGCGAATCAGATCTCGTGTACTTTAATTTTTCCATCCATTCCATCCATTTCCATCCATTCCATTCCATCCAATATTTCCATCTGATTGGCTGATTAGACAACTGCATGAACGTGCAGCCGTTCCTATTAAATTGGACGGCGAGAGTATATACTTGGGTTCATCTTTCTGAACGTTCTGTTTTAATGATGGGATGTGGTTGTGTAGGTCCCGTTCCCGGTGCTGCACGGCGAGCGCGTGGACTACGCAGAGAAGACTGAGGAGGTTGTCATCGCTTTGTCGAGCTACCGCCTTCACATCAAGTTCAAAGACAACACTGTAAACGTAGGTCTCGCTTTCACAAGCTTTTGTTCTCTTCACATGTGTGGTTTCTGCACTAAGACGATCATGTGTGGGAGACCGAACAGGTTTTTGTATAATTGAAAGGCTCTAGGCGTTGGTGCAAAAATGCCATTCAGACAGATATGGTGCTTTAAAATCCCGCAGTAATACGAGTCACAGTGCATTAGTACGTCATGTTCAAAGTCGTACCTTTTTAGCTCACGGTCTTCTCCTCTCTGCTCCGTCAGGTCCCTCTGCAGCTGATAGAGAGCGTGGAATGTCGAGATTTGACTCAGCTTCATCTCACCTGTAAAGACTGCAAGGTTATCAGGTGTGTATTAGCGATGCACTCTCTGCCTTTCATACGTTCATAACAACGTTACATTACGCTATGACCTCTTTAGTCTATTTAACAGCAAAATCTTAGCTACAAAATGGATTATTCATAGAATATTTTGCAATCTAAATCTAATGTAAACAGGACATGGGTTAGATTTCAGACTGAGCGATCAAGTGGTTAAGGCTCTGGGTTGTTGATTTGAAGGTTCAGGGTTCAAGCCCCAGCACTGCCAAGCTGTCACTTTTGGGCCCTTGTGCAACGCCCTTAACCCTCCCTGCAGGGCGCTGTGTCATATCTGCCCCTGCGCTCTGACCCCAACCTCCTCAGTATCTGTATTGTATATATTGTGGTGATAAAGGCTTCCATGCCCTCATTCATTCATTCATTCATTAAGTGATCAATAATACAGATATCTGTACATTATGTTTATTAAGACGACGCATACTCCAGGCATCAGTCATGTTGTTCTGGTATCTGTACTGTTCTGTAGTTTGGATGTTTTCACGTGTCCAGTAAACGATGGCGGCTAAATAAATACGATGAACTCAAGTGTGAACTTTTACACTTTGTGATAATTCAAAATGTTGGGTATTTTTTTTGCTGTTATTTTTTTTAATTTAACGTAAACATTGACTAGGTTGTTTAAAGTACTAGACATTTAATACAGTAGACGTAAAGCTACTGTGAGGTGTTTTAAAGTAGTCACCGGCTAAAAAGTTGAGCCCTTGCTGTAATGGTTATCGAATGGCTGTTTGGTTAAGAGCTGAAAGAGCAAGAAATAAAGGCGTCTCTGATATGGTTTATGAGATTTTTGTGGCAATGTTCAAAATAATCAAACGTAAAAAAAACAATGAAACGGAGTAGCAGTGTATAAGTATTATAACTAAATATCACTGAGGTAAAATATATTTATTCTTGTGTAATACTCAGGTCATGAGTAAAGTGGAATCTGAGCATGAATGAATGATTAAATCTTTTTTTTTTGTTGTTTTATGTGTATTGGAAAGATATTTGGGGATCTTGGTGGTGGTTAATGTACTGTAAGAGAGGTCTCTTTAAGGTGTGTGTGGTGGATAAAATGAACCTGAACGCTGTTCTGTCTGTCCTCAGGTGTGAGTTCAGCTCGTCGGAGCAGACACAAGACTGGCTGCGGCGGCTCACTGCAGCTCTACGTCCTCCCGCTCGCCTCGATGAGATCTTCGCCTTCGCATTCCACACCTGCAGTGCCAGCGTACCTGCCGAACGAGACCTGCATTATGAGATTTGCCACACTGGTACAGGTTACACAACACCTCAGCTCACACACACTTATATAATTATGCGGATTTGTAGGACTTTAGACTGATTTCTGTCACCTCAGGTTGTTAGTAAGAAATCCTTATGTGTGTGTGTGTGTGTGTGTATATATATATATATATATATATATATATATATATATATATATATATATATATATATATATATATATATATATATATACTTTAAAACCTGTCCTGACTCCTGTGTGTACGTGTGTGTATGTATGTATATATATATATATATATATATATACATACATACACACACGTACACACAGGAGTCAGGACAGGTTTTAAAGCACTCACTTGGAAAGATGGTTCATTGTTGTTGTTTTTTCCTCATGACCTCCAGGAGAACACGTGAAGAACCGATTCGGGTACGAAGTGTGCAGGATGGGCTTTGACACCCACAGTGCCTGGAGAATCTCTGACATTAACAACAATTACAGGTGACTCTTTATCTGGGAAAGTCACTATTTCAGCTTTGTATAAATGGAAAATATTTGATACTTGCCTGAAAGATTCTGCATCGTTGAACAACACGACTACAAAGACAAAGTTAAAATTGTAAATTGCTGTAAAATTTGCGATTATAATAACTACAAAGTTTTATTATTCAAACGGTTTTAAATATCCGTGAGACGTTAATGTTATTCACATAAACAGTGTCTTTTTTTTTTTTTTTTTTTGAGAAATCCAAAGGAGGAGGTGATTTATTTTGGAGTAAAACTGACATTTAGGAAGATTTTGCATTTTCTAATGATAAAGAAAAGACTCCACTTGGATTTCTATAGTTATCTAAGCTCAATACAAAGGATACAACATGATAGCAATTAGAAACCTATGTAAAATTTAACTACAAACTTTTTGAGGTTAATTTCTCAATTTCTTGGGATTCATCCAAAAGGTTTAAGAAGCCATGATGTCTAAATATCATGTGAAGCTAAATATTATTTGATCAGTGATGTCATACCAAAGGTCTAACAAAAAAAAAATAAACAAAGACAAAAATGATTCTGTATTATTTTTAAATCTATAAATTAGTTTTAAAACAACCGCAGCATAAAAAATGCATAACGAATAGAGTCTCATCATGACCTCTTCAGATGAAGTTGAAAGTAATTATGAGGTCCACCACAACTAGGGAGGTTCTAAATGATATTGTATATAATTATAATACTTGGCGATTAAGGGACATTTTTGTACATCTTGTATTACATGTTTGTGTTGAATTTCTCTCTTCAGACTCTGTGCCAGTTACCCTGAGATGATTTTGGTGCCGAGCTGGGTGACAGACACGGAGTTAGAGAACGTGGCGGCATTCCGATCCTGGAAGAGAATTCCAGCTGTTGTTTACAGGTGTGTGTGTGTGTGTCTCAGTCAGTTAGTCAGTCACAGATGACTTTAGTGCCTGTATTCCGTATCATATTTCATTTTGCTGTAGACACCAGAGCACGGGCGCTGTGATTGGTCGGTGTGGGCAGCCTGAGGTGAGCTGGTGGGGCTGGAGGAACGCAGATGATGAGAACTTGGTGCAGTCTATCGCTAAGGCCTGTGGTATGGACGCCGCAGCTGTTAAACATCTGAGCAACGGTTCCTGTGTCCACAACAGCTCAGGTAAATGTGGGAGCTGCTTTCTTACCACTCACTTAATTGTTTTGGGTTTAGCAGCACAACGATATTTGTTTGCTGTGCGTTAAACTCTGGCTGACGTTATTTTTTTGTATGTATTAGATCCTGACATAACCAATGGCAATGAGGAAGTGGAGTCAGATACCCCGCCTCCTCAAAAGCTACTGATACTGGATGCCAGGTCATACGCTGCCGCTGTGGCCAATCGAGCCAAAGGAGGTGGCTGCGAATGCCCAGGTACACACACCTACTTGTTTTTTGTCTACTTTTATTACTATATCAGAGACCGTATGAGGCAGTTCGCTGCCTGACGTATAAACGGGATAAAGCGTAGCTCAGCATGTTGAGTGTCTTACATAAGTCTTTCCCCACAATAAAGAAAAACAAATTGCTCTAGCATGAGCTGGAAGAAAGCCAGCGTATTAACATTAACAGACACAGGACACCGCTGTCTCTGTCGTCCCGTTTAATCCTGAAACAAGATCGACATGTCCGTGTGAAGAAAAGGTTACAGAGAGCGTGTGTTTTAATTGTAATTAGCTACATGGAAACAAGACTGAGCTCCATATTAAAATAAAAATATAATTTATTTGAAGACAGCACCGTGGCTAATACTTTTACTAAACTTGTGGGGTGTTGTTTCACACCACTGGAAGCCCTTTCCCCTTATCCACATTACTAATATTTTGACAAGCAGTGTCATCCTGACATGATTAACCTGCACTACACAGCACTCTCATTTCCGGTCATTGTACAAGGAGAATGTCCTGAGTTCAATCTGTGTGAAGTACAACCTATCAGTGTGTTTGATTTAGCTACTATTAGAGAAGCATCGGTCTGTTGTCGGCCATGTATTGCACTGCACACGCTGTACGAGGCTTTAACGCAGGTTTGTAGGAACCCATGTGGGATTTGTGGCTTAACATGTATTCTGGTGAACACCGTTACCATAGAAACAGTCAACAAGGTTGGTGTCATCAGTGGTGTTATGGGAATACACATAGTAGTAGTAGTTGGAGTAACCTAAAATGACCTTTTTAGTGGTAATAAAGCCAAAGGCTACAGGTTATTTGTCATATTTATCAGATTTAGCAGGAATTCCTTTTCCTTATTTGAATCCTATAACTTGAAGATGAACTACGAGGAATAATTTGATCTGTTTTGTGCAGAGTACTATCCAAACTGTGAGGTGATGTTCATGGGCATGGCTAACATCCACTCCATCAGGAGGAGCTTCCAGTGCCTACGGGCTCTCTGTGCACAAGTGCCCGACCCTACCAAGTAAGCGCTGCCTTCTACCACTTTAAATCAAAACCACACGAGACTGAAAACACTGTTGGACTGTGAGGACAGAATGTAGAGTCAAAAGCAAGAATTCGACACGTGAAACATTGTAGGAGTCCACGTTTAAAATTCAAATGCAGTTGAATTTTACTCATCCCTCTTGAGATTTTTCACATTTTGTAGTATAAATAAAATAAGCAAGGTCGCCAGGTTATTTACAAATGTCAAATTTGTGATTGCGTAAGTATTCCAACCCGTTTCTGTGAAATTAGCTGCTATCAGAAGTCTCGCGAATAGTTTAACGGAATCAAGAGTCACATGATTAGAGTAACGCAGTAAACCTGTGAGCAATTAGTGTCACAGGACTTTTTAATATAAATACTCCTGTTCCTGGTAAGCTCTAGTGCACATATCTAAACACACAGCGTCATAAAGAGCAAGGAACCATGTGAGAGAAGTTCTGGAAAGTATCAAGCAGGATTTGGTTACGAAAAAAATCCCAAACTTTGATCATCCCACTGAGTTCCATTATGTTATTAATTAATAAATGGAAAGCATACGGTGCAGATGTCCCGTCCACCAGAAGTCAGAGAAGCAACCACATGTAGATTTATGGCATTAAATATTTTTATATTAAATTCAGCTGGGTCAAAATGCAACTTATGTGCAATTTATTCTTTTATTCTTTCTTACTCATCTGTCTATCTCAGTTGGCTGTCTGCTCTAGAAGGCACTAAATGGCTGCAGCATCTGTCTTTGCTGCTAAAGGCGTCTCTGTTGGTAGTGAACGCGGTGGATCGGGACAGCAGACCCGTCCTGGTGCACTGTTCTGATGGCTGGGATCGCACGCCGCAGATAGTGGCTCTGTCTAAACTGCTGCTTGACCCCTACTACAGAACCATGGAGGTGAGGAGACACACACACACACACACACACACACACACACAAGCTACGACATGCGGTTCAATTTAAACGAACCTGATAACCCTACAGAGAGGTAACACCCTGAGTATGTCTTTAAGAGGCTTTGAAGGCGGGGAAGAATTCCTGGCATGTTTTTCCCATTCACGGTGTGCTGTAACATACTTTTTATATGTCCCTTCTTGCCCAGTTTTATATCAGTGAAGGTTGTTCTTATTGGCTGAGCAGTTTCTCGTACATGCCTCTATAAACTACATACCGTCTGTATGTAAACGTATAAGTTTGATTAATCGCTTATGCTTTAACGAGCAGAAAAGCTACCTGGAAGCATATCTACATCTAAAAATGCTTGCTGCCATCATACCAGACAGCACCCTCATGTATGATAAGGTTTCCTTGACTACACAAAAGTGAAGAAAAAATACCATGAGATCAGTAAATATATTTCCATGGACAGTTTTCTTTAATAAAAACAGTGACTGTGATTTCTTTCATCCTTTCAGGGTTTTCAGGTTTTGGTGGAAACCGAGTGGCTGGATTTCGGTCATAAGTTCGCTGATCGATGTGGACACGGGGAAAACTCAGAGGACGTGAACGAGCGCTGTCCCGTCTTCCTGCAGTGGCTGGACTGTGTGCACCAGCTGCAGAGGCAGTTTCCCTGCTCCTTTCAGTTCAACGAGGCCTTTCTGGTAGCAGACGCCACCTACTGTTCCAACTATACATTGCACCTGGCACCACCTCATTCAGAAGCAATTTATTGCCTGAACTTATAAATTTACCAGTGCTTTGTTGCTCTGTGAACATTAATAGATGTAAATGGATGTAGCAGTTGTTAGCTGGCACTTAACTGTCTGTGTGTTACACAGGTGAAGCTGGTGCAGCACACCTACTCATGTCTATTCGGGACATTCCTGTGCAACAGCCGGAAAGAGCGAGAGGAGCGAGGCGTACTAGAGAACACCTGCTCAGTCTGGTCTCTGCTTCAGCCAGCTAACCGAGCCTTCCACAACATCCTGTACTCGCCACACTCCGAGACGGTACAGCGTCTGTTCTCTGTTTAAAGCTGTTTCGCTCCACATTAGCGGGTTTTATTCTCTGCTCGGTGATTGACGGCATACATGAGACAACTGTAGAGCTCTTTAAAATAGCATTTGGCAAAATTGAGTAGATTAACACTCGCAAAACTGTTGCACAGCTGGCTGTGGGATTGTAGAGGGCAAACGTACACAATGCTTTAAGGCTGTTCTCAGTGTTGAATCTCTCATGAAAAGCAATATATATATATATATATATATATATATATATATACATATATATATGTATGTGTGTGTGTGTGTGTGTGTGTGTGTGTGTATATATATATATATATATACACACACACACATACATATATATATATGTATATATAACAGTCTCTTTATTTATATATATATATATATATATATATATATATATATATATATATATATATATATATATATATTATATATATATATATGATCAAAAATAACTGTTGCATATCTAAAGTCATATTCCCATATATTACAGCAATTAATCCTCTCACTGTGTCTACTACATATCCATATTTATAAGCACATAAACCACGTCATGGTGGCGGTTTAAATAGCAAAAGGATCATGCTGTTCCTCTGACCATCTGTATTTTGTTTGTTGGGTCCGTGTCCTGCCAGGTGCTACACCCGGTGTGCCATGTGAGGAACCTAATGTTGTGGAGTGCGGTCTACCTGCCCAACTCCGCTCCCTCCTTGCTTTGTGACGAGTCGTGTGCTTCTTATTCCACTGCTTCAGCCTCACCTGAGGACACGCCTCCTGGCAGGTAAACGCACCAGTGGCTCATTAACTCCTCAACTGTTCCTTTTGGTTTTCAGTGCTCTGATTGAACAGATTCTACTAAAGACTGTTATAGAAGGTTTCCTGCTTTATTAAAGAAACAGGACGAACACAAGCTGTCTATTCCATTACTACATAATCACTGTACCTAACATTTATCGGCATCGAAGACAATTAAAATACTTGTTTTTGTAGGTTGGTACTTTGGTCGATGTGTTTCTCCATTTGGAGTTGGTTTACATTAAGTTAGGTCAATTATCACCACATGGTTTTGAGATCCATAAGGCGCATGTAACATGCAAAGCTTTAGCTGCATGTTGTTGTTTTTTTTGCTTATGAGTGAAGAATGCATTGTGGTTTATTCAACATCCCACTGTCTTTTGTTACATTTTATGAAATCTGTGGTCCACCCACTGCTTGATTTACAGACCCTGGCATCAGGTTTATTAGAAAAATCCCTCATGCCTGGGGTTTAGATAGAAGGGCAATATGCAGTGTCCACCTGGTACTATTTTAGGGAATATTGCTATGGCAAGTTCCAGTATATTTCAGATGAAACGAGGCAGTCGGACATATTTGGCTTGTGGGCTTTGAGCTGAAAACCCATGTAATATCTCATGTTTATTTTAATAGCCATGGAACTACAAAAATTGGCTTAGGAACATCTCTATTTTTGAACTCTTCCCTGTCTTCCCGCTGTCCCTGGCTAGATAACTGCTCCTATATTACTTACTGTTTTAGTTCAGTACTAGCTATTTGTCAGAAACAGACCCGAACGCGATCGTAGTGTCTGAATCTCATGTTCCTTAATGGTAGCTAAACCTGTCAGTACAGATATAGAGGATGGTGTCGATCCCAGGAACACTGTGTACTTGTGTGAGTTGCTTCGAATCGGGTTCAAAAAGAATTACTAATCATCAGAGTCAGCCATCCTACTGTATTTCCATGCAGCTGACTTGTTATGTCTAGGATATGCAAAAACCTGTCTATAAATAAACCCGACAGATCAGTTTCTTTCCTACAGACTGCCAAAGACTCGCTCCTATGACCACCTGCTGACAGCTTGTGAAGGAACGAATCTATCCGCTTCGAACCGTCGCTGCAGCGATCCCAACCTCAACGAGACGTGGCAGGAGCACCTTCGATCAGAGGCGCGAACAGCAGAAACGCAACCCAAGGAGAACATTGAGGAAGCAGAATGTTGTAATACACATCATCCTGAAATGACTGGATTAGACACAAAGCTTCCAAATGATGGATTAGTCAACAGGGTGGAGCATTCGGACTCTAAAATAGAAAACGGGATTATTTTGGTAAGCCAGGGTGGAGAAGCCTCACCAGTTGTTAGTACAGCCTGTCTAAATGAGCTGTCCAACGAGGTGCCTGAACAGAACGGTGAGGATTCAGCATGTGACGAAGTGCTAAGACTTTCTGCCTCTTCGACGCCTCACCCTGGTCACGGCACTAACAGCCAGGGATGTTTATCTCCTGAAGAGCCTCTCTGTTTAGCTAATAACCTAAAATATCACCCCTCTTCTCCACATGAAGAATCTACAGAACCATGTAACATGCCCTGCTCACTCCACTCACCTTCACAGTCTCTTTCCCCAAAGCTGATTACTGACAGTTATGTGTGCAACAGTGAAGATCTTCGCATTAACGGCTCCGTTTCACAGAGATCCCTGAGCCGCCAGACGTCCGTAGCAAGTGCCGGGTCTCTACAGCTGGGCTGTCCCGGGCGAACGCCAGCTCAGAGCGCTCACCTGGGCGAGGACGGACTCAGCATGCACAGGGACGCCGTACAGGTGCGGCTCAGGCAGATGGAGGCGGGACATCAGCTGCAGGTGGAGACGCTGAAAAGGCAGGTGCAGGCGCTCTGGAACAAGCTGCACGTCAGTGGAGAACTGGTGAGACACACACACTCTCTCTCTCACACACACACACACACACACAAACTGAGTCTTTCATCTCTACTACACCTTCATCAAAGCATTGCAGTTAGAGTCCGTCATCCATGTAGCACGTATGAGATAATGCCTGACGCAAGAATCCACACCTTTTCCCGCGTGCCTGCTTTTGTAATAGAAATATAAGCTGCTGGTTGTTGCAGTATGTTATTAAACATTTACATTACATATTTTCATGAAATGTGCTTGTAAATTAACCGTTCAATCTGTATACATTAAAACCTTGACCATTCGGGATCAGGAGGAATCGCGAATGTTTGGGACGAGTCACTAAATATGCTTATTTCTAGAGTTTAACCTCCTAAATATGACCCAAATCATGCTCCCAAAGCACCTTAATTTAATGTAAAAGTTAGCTTTATACATTACCCTTAAAAAAAAAAATAAGTGGTTGACATAAAAATATAGTACAGTATCGCCTAATGGCTATTTGCCACACTAGCACATTTACACTACAGTATACTAATGTTACCCCGACAGTATACTAATTCACTGGCTGCTGTTTTCACAGTAAAGTAAAACCAAGTAACGAAGGAGACTGTAAATTTCATCACTGGCGTTTCTTTGTCATTGTCAGGAAGGTAAACTTCATATGTCATAGTCAAGTCATATAACGAAGGTACAACACATAAAGACATACCGAGAAATAATAAGTTATAAAAATGTGTGCACAGTAACTATGACAAAGGAAGAGAGATAACAATATATATATATATATATATATATATATATATGTATAATATTGTTTCCTACCAATTTTACACTTAAAAACATAACCTTGTAAACTACTCAAAAAATTAAACCCTTCTGCAGGGTTTTTCGAGGATTTCGCAGATCTGTGAAAAAATCGCGAATGCAAATTAGTTAGGTTTAATGAAAATTTCGCAAATCCCTAAACGTGAATGCACGAGTTATTACTGTAATGCACCGTGTCAGGATCAGAACTACCGTGTCACATGGAGCTGGTTGAGGTTTCAGATTGTCCTCAGGAACATTTAATGGTTTACTTTTTCTGTTCTCAAACGGGACAGAAGGAATAAAAGTGTGTGACAAGCTGTTAGAAGAAAACCATCAGCAATCGAGTGGTTTAATGCTGTCATTGTTTCCACTATGATTATTTTCTAACAACAGTCTAATAACATCCATAAGTGTTTTTGTTTTTCCCCCCCTCTTACAATGTATTAAAGATTAAAGTGTTTTTAACTAAAGATACCACAATTTTTCTTTTTTCCCCCCAGAAACCTTGAGCATCAACAGATACTAAGCTCATATAGCTTTCTTTAAAAACATCAAACTTTAATGTTTTTTTTTTATAAATATAACTGAAGCAACACACACACAAACACACACAAATCAATTGCATTGTAAATATGATGCATTTAATACATTTTGAAGTATAAATACAAATCAATTCAATCCTAACAAAAGTAAAAAAAACAAACAAAAAAAACTTCTCGTTCTATGTAAACATTTCGTTTCGTCCTTTATCCGCTTCAGAGTTTTGCTAAAATCATGTAATGTTTGAAACTTCCATAAGACTTGAGAGAGAATTTCCTAGTTTATAGAAGCTATAAATTTTTGTTTGTCAGTGTTGTTTTTGTTAATAAGACAAATTGACACAAAAAACCCACCACCACTTCTCGAAGGAATCAGAAGGCAAAAATATTTAAATTGACTGTTATACATTGTTGGCAATAACACCATATATTCTTTTATCCATTTATTAGTGGCTATTATACAGAGCGTCCTTCTGTAGAAACGACAGCATGAACGTTGATATAAAGGTTATATAGAGTAGAATAACACAGAGCTGTGAGTAGATCCAAACCTTTATCATGAGTGAGAAAACGGTTTTCCTGTCCTTTTCTTACTACAGTAAAACATGAAAATCTTCACACGTGTGCAACAGATACAATAAGAAATGTCAGTGAAAAGCAATAACGTGAAATTTTGTCTAGACTCCGGTGCCAGACGGGGAGAATAACGTAGAGGCCGTTCATCTGTCTCGCTGCGGCAACGAGTTCTTCCCCGAGAGTGGCTGGGAGAATGAGGATCAGCACGACAAACAGGTAAGAGAGCAAGTGACCAATGAGAGGAGGAGTGTGATTAGAGTTAGATACCCAACTACACACAGGTCTCCATCCAAAGGACTTTACATGGAAGGTGTTTAATTGCAGATGTAGTTGATTCGAAACTGCAGTATCAGCGATTTGTGTGTGTGTGTGTGTGTTGGGGAGACATCACACTGACAGATATATTTAGTGATGTGTGTCAATAAATAAAACCGAGTTCCACATAAACATCGTCTGAATCATCTGGTACACCTGTGTGTTCATTGATTAATCAGCCAATCAGGGCAGCAGAATAGCAAATATCAACCAGGTCAAGAGAGTCTGATCTGAGTCTTAAGATGTACTTTAGCTGGATTAGATAACTTGTACAGGTGTTCCTAATAAAGTGAACAGTAAGTGTGTGTAAATAGAGATTGTTTGATCAAAAAACGGGCAGAAAATTCGTTCTTTACCTGACCTTTATGTTGAGGAAAGATGGTGTGTGTGTGTGTGTGTGTGTGTGTGTGTGTGTTTAGGAGAGACAATGACTGTGCTGCTTGTGTTTGTAGGTCTCTCGCTGGTATTCCGAACACCTTCCGACACACTGCTACAGATGCGAGAGCAAGTTCTGGCTAGCTGCTAGAAAACAGCAGTGCAGGTGAAGACACCATCTATTCTCACTTGAGGACATGTTCTCTGTTTGTCTTTTACATGTTACACATCACAACACGCTCACAAAGTTTGCTAATCCTGGCCATGCTAAAGAAAAAGTGTTTTTCAGGCTAATCTCTATCCACCACTTGTCTCAAGTATGTGAGATTACTACAGACAGAAATGTCAACGTTTTTCTGTAGATAGTAAAAAAAAAAAAAAAAAAAAAAAAACAACCTTGAAAATGAAACTTGCTCAATCAGTAAATATTTAGAATTTAGTATCGAATTCAAAACTAAAAAGATAACAAGCAAGCATGACAGAACCTTTTTTTTTTTCTTTCTTTCTTTCCGCATAGGAAACGTGTCATTTCTTGTCTGTGGTAAACACACACATGCTACAGCTGATGTGGGCAGTGAGAAAGTCTTTCCTTTAAATGTTCACCTGGAGTGTTGTGTAGAGTAGCGAAGTCTCGGATGATGAACAAAGGTGGGGTCTTCAGGTAGTTAGGCCTTCTGCTGTCCTCTCAGTCTCTCTCTCTTTCGTTGTGACTTTTCATCCTGTCCTCTGTCTCCCCCCCTTCTCTCCCTACAGTGCCAGAGAACCTGTTGAGGAAGCCTGGTGAGATTCCTCTTCCCCTCTTATTTCACGCATGCACTGTATTTTTTCCATCTGTCTGTCTCTCTCTCTCTCTCGCTCTCTCTTCCATTCCTACACCACAGCAGAACTATATAAATGTCTCTGTAATATAGACATATTTAGTGGTCATATTTATTGTTCTCATCCACCAGTGATAACAGAGGTGCCAACATTGCTAACAAGAAAACACTAGGAGGTTGTGCGTGTGTGCGTGTGTGTGTGTGTGAGCGCAGGACATGCTGTATCGCTGTGCATGAGATTTCCTCTTTCAGATGTGCACCAAGCAACAATAAAACATACAGTATAGACTGGTGTGATCCCTAGTTATAATATTAATAAAACTATAAGCAGCAGCTCATTTTTTTGCAATAATTTCCAAATGATGGTTACAGATTCTATAAATACAATGTGGTGCATTAATAGTCGCCCAAAATTTTTGTAGTGAACTTTGTGGTGTTGTTATGTAGCTGTGTGTGTGTGTGTGTGTGTGTATGTAGCCCTGAGTTTATGGTGTTTATTGCTCTATTTTTGCCCCAAGGGTGATTTTAATTCACGTTTAGAAACATGAGCCTGCCTGTATGTGAAAGTGAAAGCATCTGCTGCAAGATGCAAACCAGATTCTGCAGGCTTTGAATCATGTTTGTTAAAGTTGCCCCCTCACCCTAGCACGGAGGCAAAAACATACAACTATAGTGTTATGTTGGCACCACTGTCACTGTGTAGACAAACATTACTTTAAATGAATAAAAACTTAACATCAGAAAACTGAAGGTTTGTCAAAATCTAAAACTAGCAAGCAATAAGCTGCTGGTTTGGTTAAGTTGAGTTTAACAGATTAATGTACTGCCCCCTTATTGTCACCCCTTTAGGAATTGCGGGAACGTGTTTTGCGCCAGCTGCTGTGACCACAAGGCGACGAATCAGCCGTTATATGAACCTAACCGCGTGTGCCAGGCCTGTTACGGGCACCTCCGCCCATCAGCTGTGCCCCCTGTGCTGCCTCCTGCTGACCTGGAGCTGGAGAAACCCATTACAGCCAGTTCCAACTGAACAGAACCCTTTACATGCTGATCAACGACTTTATTATCCTCTAGGAATCTTAACCAAATCAGCATCATGTGAGAAGTTCAGATTAGATTAGTACAATTTCCAACGCTGAAGACAACGGAGGTTTAAATCCCAAAAACTAAGGCGTCAGATAATGAACATAATTTATTATTAACGTTAGAAGCGGTCGTCTCTCCGCCATGTGGATTCTAGATTAATGTTAAGCTGTGCAAAAAAACCCCCTCACAGGCTTTTATATATGCAGTACATCATATAAAGCCATGTGGAATTCTAGAGATCGACTCTGTGCTCATGTGAATAGCAGATGTGTGTATATAATGCCATGTACAGTCCAAAAAGAGCACAGTGTATATGCTGAAATTAAAATAATTCAATCTGAGTAATGAAGCACTTTTGACGCCTTTTTGGAATTTTTATTTTATTTTTTTTGCTGGACTGCTGGATGAACTGAATACACAGCAAACCCGAGACGAACAGGAACAGATGACGCCTTTGGCTTGCTGATAAATGTCTCAGATGTTGTCACTTTTATCCACTGCCGATAGAAAACAGGATTTTGTGTGTGTGTGTAAAAGCTTCCTCCTCCCTCACCCTCTCTCTCTCTCTCCCTGTACTGCTGCTGCTGCTTTTGGAGTCTTTGAAGCTCTGAAACATATAAGTGAATAAAATAAAAGCACAACACACTGCCAAGCCAAACTTTACAGGCTCTAAAGGTGTTTTAATCAGGCTTGAAAAGAAAAGCCAGGATAATCATGTTCAGTGGACTTTTTATTTAAAGGGGAGGGGGCGGGGGATAATCATAAAATGCCCTGCATAAGTATTCACCCCTTGAACCTAGACCTGGGCTTCTGTCATGAATCCATATAGTGTATAATAGCCCATAATATAAATGAGGAGGGAGGCACAAACAGTAGCCATTAGAAGTCACATAATTACTTCAGTAGCTTTAAATTGTTTGAACGTCTGTAGAAAAGAATTCACTGAAGGGTCCGAGGCAGTTACTTTTGCTTTGTGACCGCTGTATCGAGGTGAAGTTTCACCTGTATATTTATAAGCTGTGGTCTTAAAGCCCAAGTGGGGACGACTGTGGTGTCTCTGGTTAAAAAGGACGAAGAGCTTCTAGACTGATGTTCACCGTGTTGTTTTCTAATTCTTCTGTAGCTGTCTTTGCCACCAAATATAAGCTATGTTTTTCGGCTTGGATTTTCTGTTAGTAACATTCAGACTGTTCAGAACAGAAATGAAAGACAAGACACCCCAAAGAAAGATAGTTTCTTTTAATAGTTAGTAGTATAGTTAATGCTTTTGACATTTAAAAAAAAAAAAAAAAAAGAAAAGAAATAGTAATAACTACAAGGACAGCTACTTGTCAGCAGTTGTTGGACATCAGCGTTACGAGCACGATGGAGGAAGTGCATCAAGTAACAAGGAAAGGAAACGAGGCCGTAACGGAACAAGTGGGTTCTGGTTTTGTTCCTCACAGTTTACATGCTACAGAGTGACACGGCACGGTACGAATGGCTATCCTGGTGACTCGGTGCTGCACTGCTGGAACGGTATACTGAGAAGTCACTATGGATAGCTGATCCGTCAGTATAGCGTTCGATCTGAAAGAAATAATTCTCTGCTCATATTTCTCATATTATTCATTCATTCATTCATATCCTGAGGGTCAAAGATCATGCTGGTTCAAGTAATAAACCAGGACCTTACTATATATATATATATATATATATATATATACATACACATATATATATATATATATATATATACATACACATATATATACACACACAAAAGTATGTATAGGTATGTGTGTATACATATACACATGTATAAATACTTTGTGTGTGTGTGTGTATATATATTTTTATATTTTATATATATATATATATATATATATATATATATATATATATATATATATATATATATAAACGTGCGGCTTTAACAGACCGCCTTCACTCGTTAAGTTTTTTTAAGTTCTGTGCCATAAAAAAAACCAGACATTGTCACAATGCTTTATAATTGTCTTCTAGTGCTCTGAGAAACAACAGTTAAACGCTATAGATACATATCTTACATCTTTAAATGGAGCTGATCAGGCAGCAAAATGGTAGGAAAAAAAAAAAAACCGATGGAGCCTCGATGTGTGAATTTGCTTCAATGAGATAATCACGTACACCAGTAAAACGGACCCAAGCTAAACGTTCCACTTTGAAGCATATGCATGGACGTCATACACGGTCCACGTGGTTTGGACATTCAAGAGGAATTGTTTACAAATGAGCTTCTCACTTTTTTGTTTTTTCTTAACAAAAATAGACATGGCTTAACCAGCCTTAGTATTCCCTTTAAAAAAAAAATTAACTGCTTATTTACAAGTGTCACATGACCTCCTGAAGTGTTACAAAGTTCCTGGTCCTTCAACAGAGACTGTGTAGTGTGGGGAGAGGGGAGACAAAGACAGACAGACAGACAGACAGACAGACAGACATTAAAGCGTGTGCAGAGCCTGATATCCAAAAAGCATCACGGCAACCATCTTAGTGCTGTGGTGCTTTCAGGCTCAGGAAAAAACAAAAGGGACAGAAAAAAGAAACAACAGATTGAGCAGAACAGTAAAGGGGTCATGTGTGTCATATTCCTCCATTTGTATATTTCTGACAATCGACATGGATTTATTTCTATATTCCACATCAGGGTAGGAAAAAATACTCATGTGACCAAGCAACCCCTCCAAGGACGTTTAGAAATGTTAGTATCACTACACACTGCTATCCAGTTGGGTGTCAGTAATATTAATCTTAGGTAAGGCGTGTACAGTGAGAGATTGTGCTGTGTCAGCGTTACTGTGAAGGGGTTTCACACGCCGCCTCGGTTTTCTCCCACGGGGCAAGTTGCCTGTGTCACATGACTTACGACAATCTTCTTTTTGGTACGATGTGATAAAACGATGGGCTGTGTTCCTCTTTCAGCCTCACTTAGACCGATGACTGATCCCACACCTGCACACACACACACACACACACACACACACACACACACACACACACACACATCAGCATGGAAACACTGATGGCGAAAGTGCACAAAAAAAAAAAAAAAACCTTAAAAAAATAATAATAAATAAATATATATAAATATATATATAAAAAATATATAAATAAATATATATATATTTATTTAAATAAATATAATTTAAAAATAAAAATATTTATTTATATAAATATATATATATATATATATAAAAAAAAACAATTATATATACTATTTACAATAAATGTCTTTTGGATCTAGTTTAGGCGATTTTGCATATAGAGTATTTATCTGATATAGTGTATTTTTATTTTCAGGCTTTTTTTCCTTTCACCTTGTAGGGGGTCACTGGGATTCGGTGATTCACTGGATTTCATTATCCAGAAAAACAAAACAAATGGAGGACAAGCTCACACGTGGTACATATGCATACGCTTTGACCCGACATCCCAATTATTTATTAATAATTATTCATTAATGTTCCACTGCAAAGAACAAACATTTCCGTGATTCATTTTATAAAGTCAAAAACTACAAAAGTCTGCCGTTAGCCGTCTAATATTTCAGTGAATATAACAAAAACAAAAGGATCTTATATTAAATATGATTTTGTTTAGTATGTTGTGCATCAGGTCTGGTTGGTGGTACCTTGTTGACGCCGTTGATTGGTGTGCGGGACGAGCCTGTGTGCAGTCTCTCAAATGCACGACCAGGTGATCTTTCCCTTCTCAGCTCCATCACTCGGGCAGGTGAACGCTCCATCCGGGTATCCATGCCCCTGTCAACAAGACGGCCCGGTGACTTCTCCCTTTCCAGTGGTGCGGAGGGAGACGCGTCCCTGCGAAACTCGGTCCGAGCTTCACGGTACCGGCGCGGTGTGGCCACCTGCTGCATGCTGTCCTGAGATCCGGGGCCCGAAGCCAGGCGCTTGGAGATGTGCTCGTTGTAGGAGGGTGGGCCGCGTTTGTTCGGGCTGCTGGGGCAATAAAGATGTAAACGTGTGGTTAATATTCTCAGTCAAACTCATAAAAGGGCTTCAGCAGTTCACAGAGTGTTTTTTAAATTGAGTGATAAAAAAACCCTGCAAACCAGGTTTCTCTCATTCAGGAATCCACAAGACTCAAAATCTGTGTGACTATAAATATCACAGGAGCCTGTGAAAATAAACCATCAGCCAAACCAAATTCTGTACATCTCTCTCTATATATACACACACCAGTCATGTTAAAGCAACACAATGCAAGGGATCATACATATACAAGAGCTGAGGTTTTAAATTAATAGGGAAAAAAACTCTAAAATGTGATCTTAGTGACTTTGACTAGATTGACACCAGTGCCTGATGGGCTGGAAATGTCTGATCTGATCTGGTTTTCGGTGCCTAGAATGATAGAAGGGATTAAAATAAATTAAAAAACATCCAGTGTGCAGTAGTTCTAAGAGTGAAAACGCCTTGTTGATGAGAGAGGTCAGAGGAGAGGAACAGAAATGTACATCTCAGTATGTAGACCATGTCAAACCTTCATGCGGACAGGCTACAACATAAGAACAACACGTCAGGGTCCAGTCCGGTCAGCCAGCAACAGGAATCTGAAGCTATTTTGGGCAGAAAGTTAAAGATTTGCCGTCTTTAACTGTGACACATCACAGGTTACATGTCTGTGGTCTGTTTTAATAGACTCTAATGCATACCGACTTAACCGACGACACATACAAGCAGAGAAGTGTGCTAGTGACGGAGATCATATTCTCACCACAAACAACCACTAGAACGTGTTTCCCGACTTCCCATAATCCACCTGTGTATTGATCAAAACGAGATAAATGGGGTAAAAACCTGATAATCGCTTACCCCTTCACTGATGGTCAAACCATCTTCAGAGCTGTAGTGCTGTCATACGACTTCAGATGAATGAAGGTTAATTAAACAGCATTTTCACCAACAGCATCTTTATTCTTCTTTATTCATATTACATCATATTTTCACATTGACATAAAAATACATAGAAAAGAGTAACAGCTTCCTTACGCTTTGGAGCAAATAAAAAAAGCGCTCTTCCTCCTGTAAAGAACAGGATGAACTGTGAGTCTCACACGTAGGTCACATGACACATCACACACCCCAAACCTCCATCACCATTAACACATCAACAAGAGACGCAGAAGCACAAACCGTTTAATCTCTTAGACCCGATAATCTTTTTAATAAACAGTCTGCGTGCGAGTAAAAATCTTCACCAATACGACTGAGAAAATTGTCTGCTTTCAATCTTTTATTCCAAGTAGTTTCATTCCACTTTGTAGCTGGAATGGAAATGGAATGATATTTATGCTTGCAGCAATTAACCTACAAACTCTGAGGTCCAAAGTTTTACATCTAACCTTAAGGTGGCTGTTTGCATCATCTTTGCAGAGCTGTGATTTGTGGAAAGAGGATTGTTTTTATGGCGGTCGTGCAAAGCACTTGCTCATGCGGTTGCCATGGTGACAGAATGACACCATTACCAAGCCCCTGTTGTGACCAGTCCTGAAACTAACCTGGAGTTACCTAGAATTAAAAGGTACTCATGGTCAACCCTAGTCCATTTATCTACAGGCTTCACTAATATGCTACAACTACAAGCTGGTAGCGCTAGTCAAGTTCCCCGGAAGTGTGTGTGTGTGTGTGTGCATGCTCTGACAGCAGCTGACCTGCGGGTGGAGCCGTTTCTCTGAGGCTCAGAGGCGGAGCTCTCTTGCACCAGGTTGCCCTTGCAGCAAATGACCCTCAGCTTGTTCTGGTAAGAAGAGGCCAGGTACACAGCGCCGGATGAGATGGCAGGACCAAGGTACCGTGGGCTAGGGATGTCCAGGTGAGCGTAGGCATGAGGCCTGTTTTTATTCCCCCCATTGAAACACATTCACACAAACACAAACAGTTTGTAATTTTAGCACTATAAAGTTATAATAAGTACATTAAGGCATAATTACTATTATATAATGTGCAGAATATAAGACTATAATCTGTAGTCCTACCCCAGTGCAGAGTGGCTCTGAACCTCAATCACATCGAGAGAGTTGAAGTAAGTGACGAACAAGTACGGCTCTCTGTAGGCTGCAATGTGGCAGAATATTAACATCGTACCGCTGATGTCCACTGCTGTAATTGGAAAACTACTGATAGGAATAAGGATACACCCTGACGCTCAGACTTACCGAAGGACAGGGGAAGTCTACTCCATTTGATATCCTCGCTGCGACTCCTGCGGCCATACGCATCCACAAAAACTCCAAACTCTGCCAATGTGAATGACGCAGAGAACGTTACACATCACATGTCACTGTTTAGGGAAGTTCATTATTAACTTCATTAAAATTCATGATTTATAAGACACAGTAACATGTGATTCTCACAGAGGGCAGAACACAAGCCCACACACACACTCTCAATAAGACCTCTGTGTACCGTGGAAGCAGAGCAGGTACTCGTCCTTCTGTGGCGCGCAGGACACCTGAATGATGGAAATGGGGAAGCTGTGCGAGGAGGCTGCGAACACGGCCGAGGCCAGCGTCACGTCGTTCTTATCCAGGAACTCTGCATGAAAAAAATTCAAACGCAGACACACACCTTGATCGAACCTGCATTACACACTCCATTAAACCAGGAGCCAGGTGAGAATCTGGATGTGCGAGTGAGTGTGTGAGTCGTACCCTCCAGCACATACTGCTTCATCTCGATCTCGTAGAACTTGTTTGTGCCGATGATGATGCTGTAACCTGTGAAGTGGATGCAGCTGCAGGGCTCGGAGGTCTCAATCTCCTGAGAGAGGGAGAGAGGGATGAAGGACAGACAGAAAGATAGTAAAATAGACAGCAAGAGACAGAGAAGGACACAAAGAGAGACAGAAATAAGTCAAACAGAGAAAGTAAGATGTTGAACAGACAGACAGACAGATAAAGAGAGATACATAGAAGTGTCAGAGAATAATAACTTGCTGCAGAGGAAGTGATGATGAAGTGATGTGTTGTAGTAGCATGTGAATAGTGCTGAAACTGCAGACTCACCTTCCTGATGCAGAACTTGCTGAGGCTTTCATTGTAGCGCAGGATAGTGATCTTATTGGGCATTGCAGCACAGATACACATCCCATTCTCAATCTGCACCACACACACACACACACACACACACACGCATAAAATACTCAGTGGAACAATGACAACCCTTGCAACACCCAAGAGCTCGTTTAGCTGCAGCATGCGATTTCAGAGAAACCTCAGCAACGTTTGCAGCATTATTATTCGTTCCGACGGACACCTACAGAACACTACCACAATACCTGCACTAACACTAAAATTATGTTCAGTTCGCTAAAACGACCTCTTCTTCATCTCTAATTGCAAATTAAAAAATGTGTTTTTTTTTCTGTGCCCTTATAAAGTCATTAGGCTCGTACAAAGAAGGAGTGACTACCAGTGGAAATAATTTCTTCATGTTTCTCTGTAAAATCCTAACATCTGCCTTTAGACTTCTACCATGAGGGAGTTTCAATGAAATAAAACATCCGATTCATAACAAAGGGAAAGGTGAGAAGCTTTGTGATCATCACCCATATGTCACAGATGTAAGTATTCCTTGATCGATATTCCTTGATATGTGAGATATATATAATTCAAGCCTGAGTCCACACCTTGCCAGAGGCAAAGAGATGACATCCCTTGACTGCCTCAAAGATATACGGACAGAGTTCAGGCTGAGCAGGCAGGTGAGACTGAGACAGAGACTGCTTGACTCTTTTAATCTCCACCAGGCACAGAGCTCGCTCCTCTCCTGCACAATACACACAAAGACATAAAATTGTGGTGAGTTTTAAATAAGCATTTTCTTACCAATAAAATCCCCATGTGTGTATTAATTAAGTGTACATTATATTATCCTGTGATTTGTTTTCTTTAACAGCAGTTCTGCCAATCAGTAGCACAAATCAACACCTTCTGCCAATCAAAACGGAGAATATAACAGCATTATGGTACAAGAATGGTTTAGTGATTATATTTGTGTGGACTGACCTGTGATCATGAGCAATTTGTCGAGCTCTTTGAGAATCTGGATTTGGAAGACGGAAGTCAGGCCCGGGATGTGAGTCAGAGAGTTCTTTATCACATTCAGGGCATACAGTCCCTCTTCTGAACCCACCATTACGATCTGAAAACAGAAGATCGCCAGGTCTGACATTTACACAGTGCATTAACCAACTACACGGCATCGTTTATAGAGTTAAGCAAAGGTCAGGCATGCATGTATTTTGTTGAAGAAGGTTCGCAGGTGCCAATATTTATGGATTGGTCCAATCTGAACAGCTGGGGGAAGATTAATCAAATACCTGATCGGTCAGTGGCAAAGTACAGTTGATATCCAAGCGGTCATCACCCTCCAGCTTCAACAAGGAATTCCCCAACAGTTTCTGAAAGTGAATCAAAAATGGAGATCAAGATAAAAACTGCTATTCTTCATTGGAAACTATAAGAACAGGAAGACGCACGCAGCTTTACACACACACATCAAGTACCAGCATGACACCACAGGGGTTTTTGCTTATAAGCCAGCAGGGCTAAAAGCAATAAGCAGATCTGTCCCCCGTGACCCATAGAGAGGGGAAAGATGGCAGCAATCATGGGAGGAAGGTGCAACCAAAATACTTGCACACATGCGCACAGACCTAACAAATAGACACAAACAAGAAACATGCAGAGCTGCAAACTAATACACACACGTTTTTTTTCTCCTCACAGGTGTCAAACTCAAACACTGTGGGTCGAAAAATAGTGAAATAATTGACACACTAACCAGCGTTAGTATAAGTTTAAAATAATAACTACAGACGGCGAATACTGGGATGCTGAGTAAGTTCGCTTGTAGCAGAAGCGGATGTCGTTTCTTTATAAAGAAGCCGTGACATTTCATAAAAGAATACGATTCACGTCGCCCTTATGACACAAAGCTAAAATTGGCAAACTGACGCACAACAGGCAACAGCTCAGCTAAATAGTCGGAGAATGACATTTTGAACACAGCGGGGTGGTTAGAGCAACAACGACCCAAAAAAAGACTCAGAGAGGCCGTGAAAACGGTTTCATACAGGTTACAGCATTTTAAAGTCTGCTTACCAAAAACAGCTGGGATATTTTCATGAATTATAGGTTTAGAGTCTGCATCGAGTATCACATCTCATTTCATGATCAGCAGATCATCCATATATAAGCCTCTGTCTCATCACCTGAGGTAAAAGTCACTTCTGGCATTTAAACCCAAACCTCATCATTAAGTCTTTACTCCAGTGATCTGGGGGGGAAAAAGTGCTCGTAGTCTGTCAGCTGTGTTCTTATTACTGTCTTCTCGTTAGATCATAACGTGGAAGCATGTTTTTTTGTTTTGATGATTATCTGATGGTGACATTTTGACAGCTGGTATGTTATTACAGACACAACAGATTAGACTTATATCGGTTTGGCCACGGCATTGAAATAGCCATCAAACTTGATCAAACACACTTAACTAGGCAGACTAACAGTTTTTATAACTCTGTCTGTTGCTGGATCCTTATACGTGATGTTTGCGGGCAGATACTAAAGCAAAATAAGAACCAACCTAAATAAAATAACTTCCATATCATATCAAGTTTGGATTTTATCACCATTTTGGGGTGTTTTCCAGAAGTCAGGTTTTAGCAGACTGCTACAACATACACTGTATGTATGAAACCTACAGAATAACACTGTCTTTGTTTATTTAAAGACAGTGAAAATCATGACCTGCATAAAAACCGAGTGACACCCCGGCTTTTATTAGAGGGTGCGAGTGTTTGTGGGAGACTGTGGGGCAAAAAATGAGTAGCAGACAATCCAAGCAGCAGGCAAACTCAAATAAACTGGAGGCCTGAAATGGGATTACCTGTACTAGTGGAGAGAGAGTCTTCTGTCGTTTAGCTACACCTGCCTACAATGGTGATCATACAACACACACGTCACAGATCACACGTTTAAATCGGATGGGATTAGAGATTAGATCAGATGGGATTAGAAACACAAAATTCAATGGCTGAATTAGAGTATGTAACAGGAATGAATCATATACTGTTAGTAGTGTGACTGGAAACGATGTGATGTTAATTCTGTACATTAGGTCACTGGTGAACAATTAATTAGGCATGACTGCTTATTCACGGGAATAATGAAAAAGAGGTGGTTAATGTGTGGTTTTAATCCATCCAGATCTGTGGTCATGGCGTTTATCTCCCTCCTCCGCTGAAGAAAATAAATAAATAAATAAATAAATACACACTTTCTAAAATAACTACTGGTTTTCAAGTGAACTTAAGGGTGTTATGAAAACTGCAGACTTGTCTGCATTAAACATTTTACAAGCATTTGCCTTTTGTGCTTGAACGTTTTATGACAGCACGTCGTGTTTAGTCATCTGTACAATCTTTAAAGCTTCTGACAATTACAAAATGATGGGCCTTGAAGAAAAATGTAGTTGATGCAGGTCAAATAACTTTGCTGCTCCAATAGGAGCCCATCATAATAATTATATCGATCAATCAGGAAGAAAAAAAAACAAACCCAAAAAAAAAACAACAAACAGTAATATTGCATTGCTACAATAAAAATCCTTACATTTATGTTACAAAACCATTAGAGCAATAAATTTTATGTGCATAAATGTTATGATTCATTATGATAATATAGAAAAACTGTGCAATGTAATTATGCAAGTTAAAAAAAATGACATTACACAGAGTTTTAATATAGTGCGATACACAGGCATTCAATTAGACTTTTTACATACTTACAGACATGTAATGGCACCATGAAAAGAATAGAAGTCTATAGAATGAAAAGAAGTCTACGCACCACATCAGACTCAGATTTTTCACGGGAGCTCCTGCTGCCAGCGACCACTGATTCCAGAACAGCCACCCAGCGCTGTTTATCAGGGAAACTGGGAGCCATGAAGTAGAGTGACTGACCAGGCCAACATGTTGTGTGTGGATGAGACTCGAGCTTCAGCACGTATGGTATATCTGGACACAAGTTTTTCATTCATTTTGTGACCGAGTGAATGCGTTATTGCTCTATGTTGTCACAGTCAAAGTCTAGTCTGGTTATAGACCTGCTCTTCTGCACCAGGGTAAAGTGCTAGCTTTACATGCTAGCTTTCAGGTAATATTGAGCACTTGGCAGAACCCTGCTAACAGTGTTGCTATGGTTACCAAATCCACAAGCAGTACTTTCACGCCAAATAAAACACAATCCGGTATAAAATGACACTGAGTGAGTTTAATCTGTCTCACTGTTAACAGATATGCGCTCAGACCCTAACCTGACTTTGCAGTGTTGATGAGCTCAGAGGCTCCAACAGCTCCATGGACCGTCACCTCACCATCAGGTAAACACAACTCAAACTCCTCCTGTGGCTTCACTGAATCTGAAACACACACACACAGCTACAACTTCAACAATATGTGAAGTGATATCTAGAATGATATATTATGTATATTAAATCGAACGTCACGGTCAGTTTGTTTTAAACTCCGTGTTCACAGCTTATGCAGTGAGGAAAATGGCAATCGCACGAAAGGTCACTAAAGGAAATCTTACCTAATGAGCACAGCTGGAACAATGGCTAATCAGCTCAAAGGCTAATCAGGTTGACTTTTAAGTAAGGACTAAAAAATGAAAGAGCATGCTGTTAGATGAAAAGAGTTAGTATCAGCTTGGATTGATGCCCAAAGGGTTTTGTTCCTCTTACATACTAAACGAATTTATAACGGTGATTCGAGAACAACACCTTTTAATCAATCGTAATGTAGTTACATTTATTCTTGTGAAATGTCCACGAAAGTTAGCTCCTGTTACCACAGAAGATATAAACAGTTGTTCTATCACGGTCTCGTGAAAAAAAAAATACGACAGAAACTGAGAAAGTGCAAAAACAATGTCTTTCTTCCTGAAAAAACTTTACCTCTGACTGGTCCACTGACACTGGAGCTTCACTAGATCAATATTTATTATGATTTCCTTGTGAAATGTATTATTACATGTCCAATATATGTTGCGTAGTGAATAAAACACATCATTCAAAACCTAGATTTGTTTTTTTGTTGTTGCTGGCAGGCTGCAGGCAGAAAGACTGCACCATTGCTGCATGTATTAATGTGCAGATAAGGTTTCACAGCCTGCTATGACAAATGAGGTCTAACATTCCGAATGATTTATTCAAATTTTATTGTCTTCTCGTCTGTTTGTTCGACTGCGTTTAATCATCTCTTTTCTAGTCCATCATATCTACTTGTTTCCTCTCTGTCATCTGCATTCTAATGCTTTAATTACTCTGCAAAGCAATCTGTAATCTTGTTCTTAAACAGTGCTAAATAAATCACTCTCGCACGCTCGGCACTAGGGGGTTGAAGGACACCTGATAATACTCACAGTTTTAGTGTCTGTATTTCATTAGCATTCATGTATACTCTGTACACACACACACAGACACGCACACATGCACAGTGAAGTGTTAAATACCTTCTCTGGGTTCTGACTCATAGATGGAGACTTTAGTTCCGTCCAGAACGACATACTTGCTCTCCCAGCCTTGCTGACCGCGCTTCCCGTTCCTGCAGCGTGTTCACAGTGAATATTAAAAAATATTCAATTTACAGCAGCGTGTGATCATGGATCTACACGTCATTGAAGCTTAATAGAACTTCAGTGAGAATATCTATCTGACAAATGAATGACACAGATAGATAAAAAGCACTGTTTTAACCCCTGAAATTAGGCACTGCTTTATCTATTCCTACCTAGGCTGCTTCATCCAGCCTTCAAGGCGAACATGTCCGGAAGCCTCTTTGACCTGTAGGGCTGGAGAGTTGGCCTTGTCTCTGCACAGAGCCTCGGAGAAGTGGGTGGCATATTCTGGAGGCAGACCACATGTAGCAGGAAGACAGGGCGAGCATTTGGGGTGGCACAGGGTATGACATTCTGAGAGCGAGAGAGAGAGAGAGAGAGAGAGAAAGAGATGAATAGAAGTTTAGAGAGTGAGAAAGAGATAGAGAAAAAAAATGTAAAGATCATATACAATGTACTGTGTAAGAAATAACACTTAAAAGGGTTTGCAATGACAGGAACATAAAGAGGAGCAATAGTTATTCCATTTAACACCTTCTGACCAATCAACATTAAGGACATAATATCAAATCCTAAAACTAAACAAGTATCTTCATATTAATTGGCAACATTATACATTTATCTGACAGAATGAAAAAAACAAAACAAAACAAAAACCACCAAACCATTACAGTCTGTTCAAAATATATTTTAATAAAGGAAGTACATATGTAAAAGTTTACCCAGGCAGGTTGCAGCCTGTCTGCCAAAGTGCACGGTGTCTAGACAGACTGCACATTTGGCAGCTCTCATGTTGAGTCCTACTGTAAAGCGGTGAGGAATGTTATGGTGCATCCTCTCCTTCACACGCCGCCCATATTCTAAAGAGAAAGACAGTGTGTGTGTAAGACAAGGAATATATATGTGTGTGTGTGTTGTGTGTCGGAGTTAGAGTAGAGTCCATGCTGTATTGGGTGAAAATACAAAAATGAGGGGAAAGTCTGACTGATGATGGAATGACTGCTGTTAGCTAGATCATGTGACATGGGATACAGAGCCATGCCACCCTGATGCTCAACTCAAATAAGCTACATCCATGCACATTTAATAATCCAACCTGCTTTAATTCAAGTATTTATTCTCAAAGCACAGAGCAACCATGTAGACTTACAATTACTAACTAATACTAACCCTACGAATAAAAGTGATATTCTGCAAATGCAATCTTGCCCTATACAATAAGAGGTGTTTTGAACGTCCACCATTACCCCACGTTACCTTTCTAGAAGTGCAAACAATACATTCACCAGTCACTTTACTAGCAAGATACACTCGTGTTCGTTCATGTAGCAGCAGTGCAATGTATAAACCCGTGCATGCAGTGCTCACAGCAAATATCAGGCTAGATGAGCTCACTGGATTTGACCGTGACATGATCGTCAGTGCCGGACAAGCTGGTTTGAGTATTTCAAAAACTGATGATCTTTTCTGGCATGCTGCTGTATATTGTGGAGAAAATAAAAAGGAAGGAGAATGGACAGATCAGATTTAGCTGTCAGGATATCTATGGCAACTCAAATAACCATGATGGGCAAAAAAAGTATCTAATAAAAAATATATAATGCAATCTTGCAATCTTTTTACCTGGACCTCCATCAATAAAAGAATGGTATAATTATTTCAGAGAAATTGTTCTTATAGAGAGATCATTGGCTGCCATCCATAAAGCACAAACTCTGGACATTTGGTATGAAGTTAATTGCTGCTGTTTTTTAAAAATTGCCTAGTTCCCCTTAGGGGAAATACAATGACACTAATGTCAATGTATTTATGGTATATATATATATATACACACACACACACACACACACCATAAATACATACATTAACTTATACATTATCTTCATACCATATATATATATATGGATATTTATTATTATTTAAGTCTTGATCAAGTGTAAAAAGTTTAAATATGATGTTTGTTCTAAAACGTCACTGGTATACACATATACTACTAGACATGTAACAAAGTAAACTGTACGTCTTGTGTTAATTCTAAATGAGCCACATTTAAAAGCGAGATGAGCTACAACAGCAGAAGATCACATGGGGTTCCATTCCTGTGATTCAAGAACAAGACTCAGAGCATAAACCTGGACAGGTGAAGATCAGAAAAACATTGCCTGGCCTTTTTCTAATTTTCAGCTGTCTTGTCTCCGTGAAACTATGGCCACATAGGAACCTGGTGTGGTCTTGTGCTGTTGAATAGTGACTGCAGCTGCGTCTGCCTGCATGTACACACTGCATTGGTGCCACGTGATTGACTGAATAGATAACTGCATGAATGTGCAGTTCTTAATAAAGTGGACGGTGAGTATGCATAAAACCAGTGCTTACATAGGAAATAGGGAGAGGAAAAAAGTGGGTTGGTTTTCTACCACGCTATTCACATGCAGAGATCCGTGCACTCAGGAACAAAAAAAAAAGAAGAAGAAGAAGAAAAAGAATGTTAGTGAGTGAAAGAAAAGAAAAAAAATAGCAAAAAGAGGAGGAAGGGAGATCAGGAAGGATTGAAGTCCTAAACACGACGTTAAAAACAAGCTATAAAGGGAAGTACGATCTCGTTCTGAAGCCAGTGGCAGGGCACTGCATGCTTCATGGAAATGACAGAGTCCATTCTCGATTATTAGATCAAAGACAATCGAGAGCTTCGATGCGGAGAGAAACTGAGAGAATAAGCATGAAGAGGTGCACTTGGTGAGAGACTCAAAGGATGGTGCAATGCTTGGGCCAGAGAGGAAAAGACTTAAAAGAGAGGCTTACTCCACTATGCACAGACAACCGCAAACTCTTTCACCTCTTTGTGAAGTTCTACAAAGTTAATGCTAATATTATTATTGATTCGTATATATCTCACAGAATTTTAGTATGATGTGTTATGTAGTGTCATAAAAATGTCTATTAAAGGTCAGCAACGTTTTCATCACATTTGTCCACATTTAATCACCGCAGTCCTCAAGATTTTCCTTTGTTTTAACGCTACTTAGTCAGTTAGCTGTAGTAGATATTTAGATTTAACAGGATAAATTGTATTTGTATGTTCTGCTTTATTTCTCACACCTATTGCCGACCTATTGATGTTACTACTATGGCAAGGTTGGTTGACTGAAGAGCTACATTTAAAAAAATTGGACTGTTTTGATTAAACAGTGGTGTTCTTTTGTCCTTCATTCCTGTTTACGTCACTGGTCAAACAGCAACAAGCCGTTAGCCTGAAGGCGAATGAAAATCTACAAATTGCTATAAATATCAATGTAATATCAGACAATATTTACATTCATTTATAATTTTTGTGTTGACACAACTTCTAAAAGAAAAGGAATATATAGTCAATATAGCATCATATACATACCCAAGACTAAAATATAAGCTGTTTATATACTATATAAGAGTAACATTGCTAGACAGAGAGTGAGCTACAACATTATACTAGAGGAAGTGCATAGCTTCATAAATCCACCCCGCAAACTGTGTCTCATCGAGTAGATAGATGAGTTGACAAGGAACAGCCTTCAGAGAGAGGGGGGAGACGGGAGAAACAGCGGGAGAGAGGAGGTAATGCGAGCGAGAGACTTACTTTCGAATGTAACCCTCCTCTTCTCTGAAAAGAGCAGAAGGGATAAGAGAAGACAAAAAGGTCTCAGGCATCAAAAGGACACACAAAAAGAAGGGAAGACAGCAGGTGAAAAGACGAACTATGTTCCCCACAAAGCCAGAGAGGGAAGAAGGCAAAGAGACAAAGACGAGTGTTGAGAGCTTTGAACCTCCATCATGAAAAAAATCCTTTTTATCTAATAAGCTAAGTTCAATCATAATACTGAAATAAATTCAGCTTGAGCTACGGACTAACAGAATCTAATCTTGCTGACAAAATCAGAAATTTCGCATCCAAAAAGCAATACACAGAATAATTAAGGAAGGAAGGTCTCTTAATTAAAACTTCCTGTCCCAGATCATGCGCTGTGGCTCACCCTCAGGGGTGGAGGTCTCCTTGCGTCGGGTTGAGCTGGCTGGGTTCAGCAGACTGCTGGGATTTGGCTGCCGTTCAGGAGACTTAACGATGGCCGACATAAGGAGCTGGTGACGGGCCGAGGCCGGTGTGGAGGGGGCCACATGCTCCTGGGCCTTGAAGTGAGCCGCTGGAAAGAGTCCAAACACGATCATTCAATTTCTTAACAAACGGAGAGGCAGCGGAATGAAAATAAATTTGCAGGCGAATCCAGCAGACACAAATGATAAAAGATACCATTCCGTAAAAAAATATATTCCAAGACGTTTGGCATGCTGCCTATTGTGTCTAAGGCTGTCGGAATTAATTTATCTCAGATTACTCTTCAAAATGTCACCTTTATCATCTCTTTTTAAAATGTTATCTAGTTTCAGTCAAAAAAAAATCTGAATAAATAAATAAGTATAAATTTAATTTTTTAATATTAAAAAAAGTGTCCTAAAAGCAATATCACACATCCATCCTTGTAACTGGAAAAAGAGTAGGTCCTAAACCACTACAGGTGTGTGGGAAGAAAACAAGTGTTTAAAATGGCAGATGTTTACATGGATCCCATATTGCCTAAGAAATTGAGTATTAAACTAAATATCAGCGACGTTGAAAAATGCAAAGAGTGGGAAAAAAAATCTGAAATTAGAAAGTGGATATTTTCTTTTTCTGCTGATTTAGTCACTTAGAAAATCAAATTTAAGTGTAACAGCAAACACGGGATAGAAGAATGAAAGCTGATTAAAGTGCTACATCTGTCCTACTGAGCAAACAAACATGGACACACAAAAAAACAATGAGTCACGAAAAAAAAAAAAGAGTAAACGCAATAAAGTGAGATTTTTGAGAAGCAAGCTACATAAAACCCTATTACAGACAACATAAATGATTTCATACTCTATGAAAAACTGTTTGTTCATTACGCTTCAAAAACAACGTCAGCTAATTTATTATCCACACTGTATATAAAGCCTATGGTCCAAACAGTGCAGTGCATTCTAGGTATTCTCAAGGCACTTTGGTACATAGTTTACATCTTTTCTTGTTCGCTACAAAATGAGAAAAACTGAAAATATTTAATTGTATTTAATAAGGTGGACATTGTTAAACACAGCCGGTAGGTGTTTGATCTTTACCCTCCTCTCGCAGTGAGCGTAGCTCTATCCTCATCTTTTGTAGGGCCTCCTCCAGCTCAGTGCACCGTGCTCGCTCCTTCTCCAGTGCCGCCTTCATGTCGCTGTACTGTACAGGCCCTGCTGACTGCCCTTGCACCATGCTTGCTGCCCCGTTACCGGCGGCAACCATCTCCTCCCGTCGACGTCCAAAAATACCCTAGAGGATTAAGACATAGAGAGACCATGGCCTCATGCTCATATGACATAGGGAAAAGTCATGCATGACATAAGGAAACGTCGCTGAAGCCTAATTATCTCAGCCAAGCAATTATAAATGACTGCAGCATGAAAGCAAGCCAAGAACAAATCGCACCAAGGTTATATCTTAGGGACATTTCATTTGAATGGAAGATTGATCAAGCTTAGTAATAAGTCTTGATTTTTTTTTTTTTAATCCCTCAAACCTTCTTTTTCTTGATGGGCTGGTCCATCTTGGCCTGAAGGAAGTCAATGAGTTTGGTCTGCTGAGTGATTGTGCCCTCCATCTTCACCTTCTCATGAGAATATACAGCCTAGGGAGGAGAAGAAGAAACCAGAGAAGAAATGACTCAAAGCACTGAGTTTAGTCTGAAACAGTATGAGTAGAGACAGCTCGCTGGTTGAAATATGAATGGTATAATCTCTAAGATACCCTTTGATAATCCTACTCTCCTGGTTGATAAAGACATAAGCAGTACACACCAGTAGTACAAGGCAGTGCATTAGCTTCTTACACTGACACACGCACAGATATAAGGAATTGTTTTTTCTGCAGCAGTTCTGATTAGACTGACAATTAATAGATTAGGCATAAACTGTACACAGTGCTGGTCTTACTCATGGGCAAATACACAAATTTCACTTGCTCTCCTCATACCTTCTGTCTATCTGTTTTCAGTCTAGTGTTTCAAACGTCTGTCTAATTGGTCAGGATGCTTTTTAAAGTGAATGACTATAAACTCCTCGCTATATATTTAGTTCATTGCTGGATTACTGGCCTATGTTTAGATATAAAACACTACACGGCGTCTTGAGACGGGTGTGGACGTTTTTAACAGTGGCGATCAGTCATTGTGCCGCTTATGTTAAATGTCTCTCTGGGCTCAAAAACCATCTGTACTGTCAGAATACAGTAAATGCACTCACAGTCCCGCTGTTGTTGTGAGCACGTGTGCGAATGTGATGCATTTGTGAGACATCTGCAGAGGGCTGCAAGAACAACAGATCATTAATCCAGTGAGCTGAGTGTGTGTAGGAGAGTATAATTACAGCATGGACTAAGACAGATTCAGGGAGTCAGGATCTAGTCAGAGCTTCTGCTTCACTACCTCTTAGTCTATCTCATTCTATCTGAATCGATATACTGCATTCATCCCTGAGGAGTCGTCAATGATTCCCACCTCTCAAAGTGCTTTTGATTAGCTGTTCAGCAGAGTTAGTTAGCAGAAAAGGGGTTGGTAAATGGTGAAACAAGTGTGTGTGTGTGTGTGTGTGTGTGTGTATAGACCTGTATATTTTCTAGCTGGTACTCAAGGTCTGTTCGCTCAGTCTTGAGCAGGTCAGTTTGGTCCAGCGCTTCCTGCAGGCCCTGAGTCAGTCTGAAGATGTGGGTCTTCTGGAGGTCCATCTGCTGCTGCAGTTTTCCTTGCTGAGATGTCGAAACATGGACAATGAGCTGTTTAATCTCTGCTTATTAACTACTGAACTTTAACTACAAATGTATTTTCAAATACAGTTTAAAAATGTGTCATTTTTCCTGTCTGACGTTCAACAAGGGAAGAATAAGTGATATTGACCCCCCTAATAAAAGATTTCTGAATGACATACTATACCTTAACATCACTACCAACCAAGATGATCCTTTCATGGGCACAGTTTATTGTGTGGCTATGTTAATAGAAGGTATAAGTACTGACTTACAGTTGCAGCCCTTATAACCTCACGTAGGCCTTTATTACATGCAACATTCGGGAATCAAACTTTAAATCAACTCTTGTACAGGAGAGCAAAGTGTACTTACAACATAATTAATTTGTATGGTATATAGATAGGTGACAAGCATCTTATCTACATTACATAGGTCTGGATCTGGATAGCGTTAGGTAGACAATACATTTACGGCATTTAGCAGACACCCTTATCCAGAGAGACTTACAACTGAGGGTTAAGGGCCTTGCCCAGCAGTGGCAGCTTGATGGACCTGGGGTTCGAACCCATGACCTTCCGATCAGTAGCCCAACACCTTAACCACTGAGCTACCACATCCCACAATACAGATAGCTGAGTCAGCACATGGGTGAATTAGTGCTGCTTTAAAAACCAACCTCCTCCATCAGCCTCTGCTTCAGCTCTCTCTCAGTCTCTAGTTTCTGCTGGAGGCTGCGAGCATTCATCTCCAACATGGCATGCTTCTTCTCCAGGTCATTCAACTGCAGGTCACAAACAAATACAAATATGCATAATTTAACCATTGAGACACGGAAGATGGTGTGCGATTATGTACTAACAACTACTATGTAGGTGTAACAGAGTATTGATACCACAAAACGTCCAAAAAGAGTAAGTAAAACGTATAACCTGAATTACGGAAAGTTACTGAATGCGGTTTTAAATTTTGATTTGATTCAAACACTCCATCATAAGTTTAAAAATAAGTTGGGTTACAGTGACACAGGAGCAGAAACTCCATTTTTAATACTAATAACGAATGTTCCAAATATACAGAGAACAAAAGTGAAAATGAGAATTAAAGAGTTTGAGTGATGAGATTCACTGAGTCAGTAATGAGTCTTATGAAACATGGGACTGTGTGTGTGCGTGTGTGTGTGTGTGTGTGCAAGAAAGAGAGAGATACTCACTGTATCAGACAGACTTTCAGCTTTGAGCCTTTGTTCCTTGAGCGCCTGTTGGAGGGCGAGGATTTCGGCCTTGTGCTCACGCACTGCCAGCTCCACAGCCTGGCGGGATTCGCTGCTGCGCTGATCGGCACGCAGTCGATTCTGTTTCTCGTTGTCGAGGAGGCGTTGAAGGTCACGCGTGCGACGCTCCGCTTGCTCCTTCTCGTCCTCCAGGGCTGAACGCCAGTTCTCCCACTGTCTCTCCTTCTCAAGAAGCTCATCATTTAGCGTCTCCAGCTCAACCACTTGTTCCTCAAGCATGCTACACGTCGTCTTCAGGGTCTCAATGTTCTTTTAACAATTGTAGGTATAACATTAGGTTGTGGACTGCAGAGAAAAGACCTCTACTTCTGGTTACTGAAGTGTGTGTGGTTGTGTGTGATCTACCTGTTTCTGATTGTTCAGGTGCATCTCTCGGTCAGCCACTTCTCTGCGTAGACGCTCCACGTCCTGACTGAGCTGTAGTCTTTCCTCACCCTCGTCCGTCACCTCATCCAACTGTTTGGACAGATAGAAGTTCTGCCGGTTCAGCTCGGCATTCTCCTGGGTCAGCTGGGTAAGCTGCTCCTCCAAGTCTGTGATCACCTGTAATGACACAACACCATTCACATTGTGTTTCGTTTAAACAGATAAAGACCCACACTTTCCAAGATTAGTGTCACTGTTCATGTGTTTTGATAAAACGTATATAGTGTACGATACAACGATCATATTATATAATAAGTAAGACTTTTATTATGGATCATTATGGAGGAGCTACATACCGAGCAGCTGTCCCTCAGGGCATCAAACTTGCGCTGAATTTCATCTCTGTGAGCCTGGACAAAGAGAATTAATAAAACAACAACACACAAATAAATAATATATATAAAATATTTATATAAATCTATTGTTTGCAGTATTGTCATTTTTATTAAAAGATTTTAATAAAGAACAAAGGAAAAAGCTTTAGTCTTGTGAGCCAGATCCATGGTAGGCTTCTAGATAAGAACTACCTACATTCACAAGACAAGGGGACACTTGAGTTGGTTTACCTTTTAGAAACCAGAACAAAGGATTGTAGAGATTCTGAAGCTTGTGGACAGAAAAGTGTACAAAAGAGATGTGCCTGCCTGGCTGGCTTGCTTGGTCAATTATACTAGCAATCTTCTTACCTAGTAATTGCAAGCAGCTTAATCAGCTTGATGGAATTTAAATTTCCTACTAGTGTTCAGCTATTATATGAAATTATTAATGCTTGTGAGCTTTGTTGTATGTTATGTTTGTTGTATATATGCTGTTTAGAAGTCTATGCTTGAATTTGGTGTCAGTCATTTGAAGCATCTTTGCTTGACTGGCTTAATGTAGTTTGGCAGATGATCTAATTTGCATAAACAGAGTTCTGATATACTGCATAGTGAATCAGACCTTGTCGTGACGCACCAAAAAATCCGACAGTACTCTTTGATTATCTGTGAAGGATGCTGAGTGGGACACTAAAAGTATGATTGTGTGTGTCTCACTCTAAGAGCAGTTATCTCCTCCTCAGCCTCGGCCGTGGTCTCCTCCAGCTCGGACTTGGCCTGCTGTAGTTGGCTTTCCAGAGCATGACGTGCCGCCTGCAGACTGCTGATCTGTGACTCTCTCTCCTGCAGTGACAGCGTCAGTTCCGTCACCTGCCGTTTTAGCTCCAGCTTCTGCTCCTCATGCTCCAGACCCATCTATTCACAACACACAACCAATTAATTCAATTAACTTCATCACCTACAGAGGCTCTGTCGATTCAGTTACATTTCCAAAAGGCTATTTGAGTCCCGACTCACACCATTATCCAGCCTTTCGTGACTCAGCCAGTCATTATTCTGCTGTTATATTATACCTCCTTCTCTTCCTACGCATCCTGCCCAGCTTTCTAAGACTAAACCATCCCTTATTCGCTGTTTATGTCTACTCCTCTTGTTAGTGTTGTATAAAGTTAGCAAGTTTCATGACATCATAGGTGTGAATTTTATGGACTTAACTGCAAGAGAGAACACAGAAGAGTTCAGAGAAACTGATGACTCCCCACGGACGATTAGATTGCATGACCTGAATGACTTAAGTCATTCATTCACTCGCTCCTCTCCCTCACACACTCTCTCCACTGCGTCACTATATTTATCTGTTCCTGACATTGTGCTGGTGCTTTTAATAAGCAGCCCACGATCCCACCTGTCTGACTGTTGAACCATGAGGTATTCAGGTGTAGGTGTTCCATAACATATGGTGTACAAATAAATATGCAGAATTTTAATTACAAATCTAAATTATTACATACAGGATGAGAAATATGCTCATAATATTGCTCTGGCTTTACTTTATGACTGTTTCTTAAGCTATTCAGTCCACGTATGACTTATTTTAATAGCAGCAATCCTAAATAGCCTAATTTTTCTAGCTGAGTTTTCAAGGTGATGGATGATGGCGTGATCAAGCTAAAGACAACGTTGGATCTAGGTTCGAAATCAACAGTAATTTTATCAAAACAAACAAAGTGCACTGACAGAACTAGCTTTAGCAACTGAAACATACTTGAGTTAGTTCTCAGACAGTTGAGACCGGACACAGGCCTCAGGACCGGTAACAGCTCCATGTCGGAATTCTTTTATTAATGGCAAAAATTCGACACATTTTCAGGACATTTTAAAGTGTATGCTCAGTTTTCCTGCTAATTTTTAATAGCCATTATTAGTATCATGAAAGCATTAAATGTTTTAATATGCATTAGGGAAGCTGCACCAGGGCAGATGCAAATTAAAGAAATCTCTACGGAGCCATTAGTAGTTCAGATATGACATTAACACCAGCATATTCATAGCCATAATATCTAACATCATGTCTGGAACTGAATGCCTTGTTCTGCACATGCCCTCTCTGACCTCGCGCAGTCTGGTCTCCAGCTCCATCAGCCGGCTCTTCTTGCTCTGCTCCTGCTGACTCATCTTTTCCAGATGCTCTTCCAGCTTGGCATTCTGAGCCTCCAGCTTTCCTGCCTGCGACTCCAGGTAGAACTTCTGCTGACGCAGCTCCGAGATCATCTCCTCCTGCGCTTTCCTGACCAGCACACACATATAACGTCCCAGCAAGGCACAGTTACATTCATGATTCATTTTATTCGATTTTGGCCATGTGTTATCTATCTGTGTATCTTACATGTTTTTCTGGGTGTAGATGCTGCTGTTGGCTGCCAGTTTGTTGGCCTCAGAGAGCTCGGCAATACGCTGTTCCAGACTCTTCATCTTATTGTCCATGGCATTGATGGTCTTAAGAGAGGATACACACCCACACATTAACTATAACCCAGACAAATAAAAATCCACTCAATAAAGATAATGCAATACAGTAGCAGAGTCATTTATAAGGATCTGTAACCTAGAAAGAAAACTAGTTGGTCTAAATGTCATCATCATGCATCATTAAGGACAACTGGGCATGTTTGCAGGATCATAACACAAAGGCAAAAATAAATGCATTGCAATGGTGCGATATATAATCAAAATTTATCTAAGCACGAGTATAATGGTGTCATCATAAAGCAAAGAAGAGTATTTATTGTTATTTCATGATTTTTGTTGGGGTCGGATGCAGCGTCTACTGTACATTGTTTCATTTCTTGTCTCTGTGATAGCACTCAGCTCAGATTGTGATATTTGATTGAATATTTTATTGATTATATTAATTACGCAGTTTATTGATGCATCAACGTTGCGTCTTGCAGGCGTCTCTTCTCATTTGTTAGAGATATAAATTTTAAGTCAGGAAAATTATAGCAGACGGATATTTTCCTTTATAACGTTTTTAGAAATCCAGGTATTAATTATACATGTCGAAGTATTTAAGCCTTCAGTGGGTGGAACATTTAATGTGTAAGAAGTAATACACCACAGGAGTGCTGTTAATGTAGAGGAAGTCAGGATGATGTGATGCCGTGACCATCCTGAAGTACTTTTTGAGGGATGGCTGCAAATAAAACACGAGTGCTGTTTTAGAAAAATACTAAATGACGAGTCATGCTATATAACCTGAGTCTTACTTATGTTTTAATTATTTTTCTAGAACTAGGTTTGGGCCTGTTATTGTTTTGAGTAAACTCCAGCAATGTATGCGTCTCCGGGAACGATGGAAAAGTAATATATAAAAAAGAAGAGGCCATGGACACACGCTCACGCATTCAGGAGGAGGTGCGAGGAATTTCTTACAGCTTTCTGCTCGCTGAGGAGTTTGCCTTTCTCACGCACTTCCTCTTCATGCTGAGCTCGCTTGGCCTCAAGAACGTCCTTATCAGCCAAGTCTGCCTTCATCTGAGCCTCCAGCACCTCAACACACACAAATACATACACATGATCACAATCATTCTAGGGTTGCAGTGCATGTCTATGATCTTACGCTATATAGAAATACTGTGGTGGAATGTTTTCAATCATTTTATAAAGGCGTGTGTCACATACATGGAAAACAAACCAGCAACAGTCCTGAAACTACTCCAACGCTACCTTGATTTTGTCCTCATACAGTCTTTCCTTCTGGACAAGGTGGGCTTCCATCCGCTGGGCAGTAGCCTGAGTTTCCCTTAGGTTATCTTCCAGTTCCTACACAGACAAACTTTATTAGTTTATAATTTTTTTTCTTAACCGAGAGAGAATAAGACAAGAACATAAAAGGAGAAAAGAGAGAGAGAGAGAAATGGGGAAATTAGGCTCACTAAGATCTTCTCAGCCATCTGCTGGATCTGCTGTGATTTGGTCTGAATGTCATCTTTCAGTTTATTTTCTCTGCGCTCCACCATCTCCAGCCTCTTCACTTGGTTCTCCAGAGTCTTTCTGCCTTCCTACACACACAGGAATAATTATTTTAAGCTCTCCCTCTTTTTTCCATCAGCTATATATACACACAAACAAAATATCCACCAACTGGTCACTTTAATAGGAACTCCTGTACTCCTACACATTCATGCATTTATCCAGTCAGCCACTCATGTGTCAGCAGTGAAATGCATCAGATCACGGAGATACAGGTCAAGAGATTCAGTTCACACGACCGGCACACATCAGATGCTCCTATTAAAGTGACCTGTGGGTGTATAAGGTTTGTGTTTATCTCCACAATTTATTCATTGATTTTGTAATATCTTTAGGCTTTTGGTAAATATCCTTTCTAATTTTGACTGCTGTCATATTGATTAACTTCGCTCCATTAGACTTAAATGGCAACGTGTGCACATTTGTCAAACTCGAACAGAACCAGCTAAATCATTTAGCACAGCATTAATTAAGGAAATACTGCTGAGCACGGTAAAGTAAAGGTTCCTTCTGTCTTTAGATTTATGAAACGGAAGAAACTTCCTGTTTGCGGTTCAATGATTAGAAATAAAATAAGCGAATCTATACTTTAATGAGAAATGAAGCCAATAACAAACAAGAGCCCGATTATACCATATATTTCTGCCATCAGCAGAGTCAGAGTCAGGTTTGTTTGAGCTTAAAATTTTGTGTTTTGACAAAATTCAAATGGCCTTCATCAGAAATTATGAAATTCCTCCATGTTGTTGACAGGATTAGCTATGAATAATAAATAATGTGAACAGATGGTGTAAATGCCGGTGATGGTGACAGTCTGTAAGTGTGAGCGGTGCTGCATCATGCCTCAGTCTCACGCAGGCGTCTGCGCAGTGTGTCGCTGGGATCCGTTTTGCTACGTAACCGCTCCAGGTCGCGCTCCAGCCGCTCTTTGGCCTGACGGATGTTCTGCAGAAGCTCTGTGGCTTCTGTGCTCGCCTTCACCGCCTGTGCAGGGTGAGATAACATCCCTCACAGTATTACTGATGACATACTTAACGGTGAAAAACACAAAATGCACTTTAAAAAAAAAAACAAGAAAGCTCTTATTTCAATATGAATCGGAGAACATCCCGTCTGTTGTTCATTAGCAATCCAAGATTGTTGCATCTGGTACCTTAGTCAGCTTATCCTGTAGCTCCTGGATCTTCAGCTGCTGCTCTGCATTGGTCTGGAACACACATTAATTTGTGGTAATTTACAATAGAAGGAAGGCTAGAAATGAAAACATCCGAGTGGGCAGACGCTGTGAGATGGTGATGATATCAAATCAGATACTTAGTTATTAATTATTTCCATAAAAAGTCATTTTAAAAGTCAGATCAGAGAGATTTCAGAATCCCAAAAGACCTTCTATTCCCTACATAAGCACAAAGTATAATGGCTTTGTAAGCCCTTATAGCCAATATATACCATAAATCTAACCAATAAAGCCCAAAGAAATGTGTTGCAGCCTGAAATGTGCAGCTTTTGTGAATCTGATTTGAAAGATTTTTAATTAAGTTTTTTTATTTTTTTAACCTCATCAAAGACGAAAACGAGCCTGTTAAGGTAGTGATGATTTATTGATTCTATACAGGAATACGTTGTAGTAAATGTATAAAAATGGGCTGGCTTGCGAATTGAAATCACACCAGCTCTTTTTTGGTCACATGGTTGAATTCTTACGTTATTTTAAATTAGTCAATTCTACTGATATTTACGTCGAAGTGCAATTTGTACCACTGACACTGTATATAATCCATTGTACCTCATCTACAATGAATCAGACCCCTCAGTGTATGTCATTCAGTTCGCAGGTTAGTTTTATAGAGTCAAAGTTGCTGCTTTTGGCATGTAAATAAGAACAAAAATAACATATTGCTGAACTTTTATCTATTTTTTGATTCTATAATAATTACAAGAGAACTCAGTAGCCCTGTTGGAAAACCACTTGTGTCATGGTATAATACATAATAGCTTGATAAAAGACACTTCAAACAAATTGAGCCACAAGTGATCTCATTTGTGGAGAGGTGTGTGTGTGTGTGTGTGTGTGTGTGTGGTTTTGTGTGGTGGTGGTGGTGTGGTTCACGGGTGAGCGTACAGTATCAAGTGAGGGCCATGTGATCGCGTGATCATGGATTCATGGATTACTGACGCCTACACACACGCTAATTCTATTCTGTTCGCAGGGCTTCTTAAGGCTCGGTGTAGTTTGAGATATTCGTTTATATTGAGCATCTGGGAGCAGGAAAGCTGAGTGATGGTATTTGAGAGTTTGATTGAAGGTCTGAAGGTCCGTGAAAGTCAGGGATGCTCAAATATTAATGCCTAGTTTAGGGGAGAAACACAGACAACGGATCCGTTTCTCTTTATTAGCAGCTTCAATAAAGGTGCATTAGGGTGAAATCTAACTCTAAATAGCCCTCCTGAGGGCAAGCAATGCTGCAGTGTAGTGAAACAGATAGAGCCTTTACCTTCTCCAGCTTGGTGAGCAGCTCCTCTGTCTCAGCTTTGCCCTGCTCTTTTGCCTGCGCACACACACATACACATACACACACACACACTTCAGCTTAAAAAAGGTCATGGTGGTGACATCCTTCTAAATCAGCAGAATTCAATTTCTCAGCTGTGAAAAGAGGAAAACCTATAAAGGTTAACACACTTCAAATTAAATAGCATGGCTAAGTTTAGTGCAAAGTTTAAAAAAAAAAAAAAAAAGGGAAAAAACAAAAACAAACAACCAAAAAAACTTTGATTGGTCCTATCCATATGGAGGCATGGCTTAATATTTGAATGAGTAACTATGATTAACATTCAGGTCTGAAACCTACAACCTCAGACTGAGCTAAACACAAAGGTACATAAAGTGGAGATGATCAGGGATATTCAACCCTACAGTCAACCCCTGAATTAGTAGCACCCTTTATGAAAATAAGCAAAAACTGTCTAGATTTAAACAAAGTGCTTGAGGCAAATCAAAACCGTGGTAAATTTAAAACTACATATTTGCATTACTTAAAGAAATGAGTGACTGTCTACATTACATAATTTAAGTCGGGGCTCTGAAAATCTTTGACTCTCTCACAAATAGCCAAAAAAATAGCCAAAATTAGCTAAGAGTTTTATGTAATCTTAAAATTTTTAATGTAACTTCCCTGGGAAAAATAATTGCTGCAATTTTGCTTCTGCTTTTCTTAGCGTCTTTACCTCTCTATTTGTCTTGTCCACACACACCCCCACACCCCCACAGACACACACCCACACACCTACCTTCTGGATTCTCTGCTGGTAGTCTGCAGCCTTCCTCTTGAGCTCTTCGCTGGTCTGGCGCGAGTCTCTCAGCTCGGCTTCGTACAGATCGCTGCGTCGCCGGGCAGCAGACAGATCCTCCTCCAGCTGCCGGATGGTCACTTGCATCTCCTCCAGCTGAGCGTGGTACTCCTGCATTTGATAAACAAAGACAATCAAACGGTATAGCTATGGCATTTGATATGTTACAATAAAAGAAAAGACAAATTCTGAGCTTTCACCGTAACGGAAGTGGAATGTGTTAATCTGTTATAAGGTGAAAGGATTAGCATAACTGCATTGTAGGACGTGTGACAAAGTCACTGTGCTCCCATTAAGAAAGGGGCATTCATTCATATAAGGCCTGGGTATGGGTAATCACAAAAGCCTTCGAGCCTGAGGTCTTCATGCAGAGCATGGACATGAAGCAAAGAATCAGTGGAGATGTTAGAGTAAGCTCAAGCAGGCCAAAATTAATTGTTCCCCTTTTTGAGTGATAAAAGAAGAGATAAAATTGCCTGCTGATGTGAAGGAGCCGGGTTAATGAAAGTAAGAGGGAGTCAGGTGCATCATGGCATGCAGTCAACAGTGAATAATCACATCATTTGGATCAACATGTGCAGTCCTGTGAGTCCTTTAATGCAGTTAGGATTTACAGTAAAATAAGAATATCTGCAGTATTTTTGAACAATTGCTAGCTCCTACAAATGTTGCAGAGTTTGGCTGATTTTTTTTTTTTTTGTTAATTTCTCTGATCACAGACTCACAAAATCCTGGAAGGACTGACAAACGTAATACATTTCATGGTAGTGTGACACTTCCGTGCTATAACTGGAGAAAACTGAGTCACTCCATCTGCTATGCGATACGCCTTGGGCTGAGGAGTGAGCTGGTTGACAATGGTTTAACAGCTCACTATACAGTATAAAGTATATATATTACAAATAGGATCAAGATTTTTGATTAATTTTCCCACCCTATCTTTAAAAGGGTGAGAAAATTAATCCAGGCTTTATAAATAAGAGAGGAAAAAAAAATGATGGACCACCATCATCCAACCAATCAGAACACATGAGCATCTCATCCATCCTATTCATAAAAGCTTTCTCAGTCTTACTCTATGCATTTGCCTGGAGTCAACAGCCAGTGGTTCAGTGCTGGGGGTTTAAATAGTCAGAACCAATCAGCAAGAAGGCATAAAAATATTTCTACTTTCTGGTGAGGTGCAAAGTGTTTCTAAGTGTCAGCAGCCTCTGTGAGACCATGGTTTGATCTGCATGTCATGTGGATTTATTTTAGTTATGAGTGTTGAAAAAGATGATAGAGAGAGAGAGGAAAAAAGTGTTGGGGATTAAATGGAAGCATAAGCAAAATAAGACAATGATGAAAAGAAAAGAAATAGTACAGGAAAAGTAAAGAGCTAAGTGACAGTTCCATAGAGCAGAAGAATGCTGGTTAAGAGATTGAGACAGAAGGATCGGAAGAGGAGTAGCGAGAGTCTCATCGACAACATGTGGCAAATCAATCAAGCTGCTAATCCCCTTTCCAACTGAGACTCCCTACAGCCAGACATGACCCTCACCACAGCACGAGTGTCTGACAGATTGAAGGAAAGAAGGAGCAGGAGACATGGAAAGACAACTGATAGACAGACAGAGAAAAGACAACATTAATAGCTGATCATAATCAAGAAAGAAGATGGACAGCAACTATAGAAGAAGAAAGACCAAACATCAGTCAGAAGCACAGCAGAACTGTGCTAATCTAGCATAGGACACAGACAAATGTCAGGGTCGCCAACAACAATGCAGAAATCCATCCAAAGCACATAACCAACTGATAGAAAATCCACCCTCAGTATTGTTCCTTCAGGCTTACCTCTGGTATATTACCTCCTAAAACACAACTCCCTGCACTCTCATCTGTCTCAGTTCTGCCAGGCCTGACAGCTCCCAGCAAGAGTCACACGTCTTAACATCAGTATTTCTAATTACAGCCACACATTGTGCTTCACACATTGTTAGTGTTACTGCTAAGGATATGAGCACAGCGCAAGAAGAAGCAAATGTACATCCATATCTCTCTGTGTGTGCGTGTGCACGCGCACGCACGTGCATGCGCAGCTAACCTTCCACCCACGAGTCACAATAGTCTTATAGTCTTAGTGAAAGAGAGTTAGGGGTCTGATAACAACAGGGTAAACAAGGAAAATAAAGCTTCTTAATACTTCCTCTATTAAAAAACTCATTGTTAGTTCAGTCACAATGAAAATTAAAACTTTTGTGTATATGCATTATTAAAAAAAAACATATACATTTAGACCCTAGAAGACTAAATGGATAAATAAAAAGCGTGTCTACTTTAAAAACTATGTGGAGTGACTGAGGAGCCAGGACAGACAAAACCACACTCCTTAAAAGTTACATATATATGACTTGGAACATCGTATTGTCATCAACAGCATATGGGGAGACTTCAGATTGGTCAAACAGTGTTCAGCAATGAGCTCATTCTATTAATAATATGTTTTCATTTGGCCACAACACATGGTCTTGGTACAGTATAATAGTGTTTGATTGAATATTTTATGGTTATAGTATAGTACAATATAGTAAAACCTTGCATTAGGGTGCTGAACAGAATTCTGCCACTGCCCGAACCCTCTTAATCACTAATCGCGCCCGTTCCCGTGGAGATGAAGCTCGCCCCTGCATTTGCGTATATGAGCATGCAGACAGAAATGAGTCATTCTGCTGTTTCCCCTTCTCCCAAACCACCTCCTCCTCCTCTCTCTTTTCTTTGTTCATCATTTCCTGCACCAAATCAGAACAAAATCTCCTTCTTCAGCCAACACATCCACTTCTACTCATTTATTTTCTCAATTACAACAAGTATTATTATATTATAGTAGTATATTGAGAGTCTGTTTACCTTCATTTAAACATCTTTGTCTGCTTCATAAGTTCATGATATTAAATTGGAAAGAGACTGAACAAAAGTACCCAATTTCGCCCCCCAATTTCGTGTTTAGTCCAGAGGTGTCCATAAGTGAGTAAATAGCTATACTGCAGCACTGTGTGTGTTGAATGTCAACCAAAAGTTGAAGGTCTCACTGAGTCTGCTGCTGAATCAGCTCTGCTCCATTGATTATATGTGTGTTTGTTTGTGTGTGTGTGTGTGTGCGTGTGTGTGTATTATACAAAGAATGAAAAAGAAAAAGAGAAAGAGAAGGTGGGAGTAAGATGTACAGACAGAAAGAAAGTGAGATAGAGACTAAGAGCCAGATAGAAAGAGTGAGCAAGATGGATAGAGACAGAGGTTTTAATAGACATTTAAAAACAGAGAAAATCAGAGACGGCACGGAAGAAAATGATACGGAGAGCGAGACACAGTGAAACACAGTGATAGTGAATACAATTGTGCTAAATGTGATAAATTGTCCTTTATTGATACAATTTATGTGTACAAATGAAGGGTAAGCATGTATTAAATATGTATATTTTATATGTCTATTAAATATGTATCCCATCATGCAGTTCAGGATAATACACTGTATATTAACAATGCATCATAAAGCAGGTAAATAAACACTGAATATTTATAGCACTGTAAATGCCTTGTATAACATTTTTCTGTCTGGAATTGATAGAAAGAAATGCTGTACAGGAGTGAGACTAGCACTGTTACACTGTCTAAAGAAACTACAGATACCACAAAAGCCATTGTTACTCTTGTTACTGATTATATGGATTAAGACTTCAAGCAGTTTAATGCTAAATGTTTAAAGGGTGACAAAGGTGAAATACTCATGCGTCAATAACTCGATGCCGATGAACTGGTTAACAGAGAAGATTCATCAAACAAACGCGATGTTAAACAACACACTTTTTCCTATGTTGGACTTAACAATGGTATTGTGTGAGTTAAAGTGAGACTGATTGTTTTATATGGCACTTTAGTAATTCTAATTCATGTCCAGGCTAGTTTTTAAATATTAGAGAAAGAACACTCAAAGAAGGATATCTGGCAAACTACAGTTAAGCCCAATATAATGATTCTTCTGGTGTAATTTAAATAGTGTAGGTGTTAGGTTTTGTGTTTATTGTATTAAATGAGGATGCGTAATGCTCTATAGTGAGACTGTGTTCTAAAGTGTAATGATGTGTGAGGATTTGTTCTAATGTGTAATGAGAATGTGTGAGTAGGTGATGTAATGTGTAATGAGGATGTGTGAGAATGTGATCTAATGTGTAATGAGGATGTGTGAGTAGGTGATGTAATGTGTAATGAGGATGTGTAAGAATGTGATCTAATGTGTAATGAGGATGTGTAAGAATGTGATCTAATGTGTAATGAGGATGTGTGAGAATGTGATCTAATGTGTAATGAGGATGTGTGAGTAGGTGATGTAATGTGTAATGAGGATGTGTTTTAATGTGCAATGAAGATGAGGATGTGGTCTAATGTGTAATGAGGATGTGTTCTAATGTGTAATGAGGATGAGTATGTGTGAGAATGTGATCTAAATGTGTAATGAGGATGTGTAAGAATGTGATCTAATGTGTAATGAGGATGTGTTTTAATGTGTAATGAAGATGAGGATGTGATCTAATATGTAATGAGGATGTGTTCTAATGTGTAATGAGGATGTGATCTAATGTGTAATGAGTATGTGTTCTAATGTGCAATGAAGATGAGGATGTGATGTAATGTGTAATGAGGATGTGTGAGAATGTGATGTAATGTGTAATGAGGATGTGTGAGAATGTGATGTAATGTGTAATGAAGATGTGTTTTAATGTGTAATGATGAGATGAGGATGTGATCTAATATGTAATGAGGATGTGATCTAATGTGTAATGAGGATGTGTGAGAATGTGTAATGAGGATGTGTGAGAATGTGTAACGAGGATAAGGATGTGTGAGGATGTGATCTAATGTGTAATGAGGATGAGGATGTGTTCTAATGTGTAATGAGGATGTGTGAGTATGTGATGTAATGTGTAATAAGGATGTGTTCTAATGTGCAATGAAAATGAGGATGTGATCTAATGTGTAATAAGAATGAGGATGTGTGAGGATGTAATCTAATGTGTAATGAGGATGTGTTCTAATGAGTAATGAGGATGTGAGAGAATGTGATCTAATGTTTAATGAGGATGTGTTCTAATGTGTAATAAGAATGAGGATGTGTTCTAATGCATAATGAGGAATGTGTATGAATGAGTATGTATGAGGCTACAAGCTGAGGTTGTGTGATAACTTGTAATGGCAATGTGTAAGGCTGAATGGTGAGAAGGTTTAATGAGCACATGAGGCTTCCTGATTGAGGCTGTGTAATAATATTGTGTAATAAATGTTTGAAATACTTCACCTGTTCTTTAATCTCCTGCAGCTTGTTGCTCTGCTCTCGAATGTCATGGAGCAGCTGCAGAGCCTTGTCGTCCTCCTGAGAAACCTCGACACGAGCCTGCTCCAAGCTGCGCTTAAGACTCTACACACACACACACAAATAGGCAATTACAATGAATAGGAAAACTCTTGCACAGTGATACATAGGCTGATACACAGATACTGTAGTAACTCATCCTAAAAACACCTTTCTTATGGACAGATAAATGAAGGCAGCATATCTATTGATGTGCACTAGCCACATTTGCAATTCAGTGACTGATAACCTTATAGATTAAGAAAGCAAGATCTACAGCACCTTTACAAAGTTCAGGAACAACCTGCAGCTAAAGAAAAAGCCGTTTGGACTGATAAATGCAGATGGCGACAAACTAAACAAAAACCTTGAACGAATAAGTAGAGAAGCCCTGGAAGCCTCCAGACACATGTACTATATGATACAATTAAGCAATTAACATCCTATCATGCTCTGTGGTATGTATACAAATGCTGAGCAGTGCCGGTTGACCTTGATTTTACATCAGTAAAAGGAAAATATAAGTAACGTCAGTACCATTGGGAATTGTGGTTGAAAGCACAAATTTAATGACCGTGATGCTTGTGAATTACTGTGACATGCAAAGATAAATGCATATTTGAGAGTTCAGTGATGCAACACTTATCTACAGAGACGGGGGAAAATAGATGTGATGAGACATCCATTATCTAAAAAAAAAAAAAAAAAAAACCCTGAATGATTGTTCCTTACATTGAGGTGGCTATACATCTGCTATATTATGCTGTAAGATAATTTTGCTGGCTTCCACTCTTTTAGAAGAAGTTTCTGGCTCCATCCAAAGGTTGTAAGCACTCACTGATCTGATGGTCTGATGAGTACAAAAGTGATGCAAGCATATGCTATGGCCTTCAGAATAAACAAACCTCAGCATAACTAAACAATTGTAGGTGGTTTTGGAGAGGTGTGTTAGACTGCATGACCACAATCACAATACATCACAAAATGCATGTCCATGACTGCTGACAAACACCATTTTTGACTAGGCCTAGACACGAAGTATAACATTTGCCATCAGATGTAATAATCAGACTGCAGTCTGCCTAACTTATGTCACATTTCCATATAATTGCAGGCTAATCAGGATTTAATCAAGACACAAGATAGATGAACCGAACAAGTGCAAATAGAAATGCTTATCCAGATGATAATGCTCCAAATACTCATTTAACACACAATGTAAAAAAAAAATAATTTAAAAAAATATACATGAGTAATATTGAATATATTACAAGTGGTCCCAGGGTCACTGTCTCATTTGAAAAATGTTAACACAGCAACCACTGTTTCAAAGACTACAAGTGTAGTCTACAAGTGTAGGAACTTTTCTTTCCTAATTCTATACCTACACATTTACATGTAGTTCAATGCAAGAGCACTCACGCTGCATTCTGTGATATAGGTGGCGAGGTCCTGCTCCAGGATGCTCCTCTGTGTCTCGGAAGCCTTGAGCTCCACATCCTTCTGCTGGAGCACTGACTCCAGGTCGGTCATCTTACGCTGGAAGCGTGAGATCTCCTGCTCCATCTGGGCCGCCACAAACACAAGAACCAGATCTAAATGCATTTTACAGCGTCGCTCCAGCCACAAGGACACATGATACGTGCATATGTTCAAATCCATGCTTGCCTATGGACTGAAACAACAGACTTAAATGCGTTTTATAGGACAGATAACAATACGAACACATTTATTAAGCCATACTATACAACAGTGCAGCTGAATTCTCAAATCTGATCGGCTCTTTATCTATAACAGCAGCTCTGACAATAGTCCAAGACATTATTTAAGTAACCTCAAGTTTATATTCATTTCTTAGTTCTAATATATTATTGTTTCTATAGACACCTGTATGGTACATGCTTAACATAATCCGAAGATAATATAATAAGTAAATAAAAAAATATTTTTAAAACGTGCTGTTTAAGGAAATTTAAAAAAAAGAAGCATAATAGTTGATATGTTGAAACTGTCTGGAGATCTTCATTTTTCAATTATGGTAGAAGTCTCCAGTGTCAGTTGCTCAGTCAGCCAAAAAAACAAAAAGAAAAAGAAATACAAAATAATAGGAGGCTTGAGTAGGTATGACAAGAAGTGATAAGAAGAAACAACTTGGGAATGTTCCAAAGCTTTAAGTGCAACGAAAACTGTTGACTAATCGCTGTGGTATAAGAGAAATACAGCATTTGTTTGACTGTATATTTATAATCACACCCTCCAGTGTCACCCATAGGAGGATGAGGTTCCCCTTTGAGTCTGGTTCCTCTCAAGGTTTCTTCCTTACCAATTTAAGGGAGTTTTTCCTTGCCACTGCTGCCTGAATCACCTCAGACTTGCTCATTGGGGATAAATACATACATACTGTGAACTATATATATCTTGAATTTTTATTATATTAATTATTTTTACTTCTCCTTATGTTTACCTTCTGCTCTATGTTTAGCATCACTGACTATATGCCTATGCTCTGTTGTGTTTTATTCCTTTTAAAGAGGAGTTTTTAGTGCCTAATTTGGTTGTGTGGTTTTGTCTACAACCACCTACAAGAGCATTAGACAGATCAGACATTGACATCATATAAGGAGGTCTGGGGGGGCAGTCGGTTTTTCCGGTTCATCCCGAAGGTGTTCAGTGGGTTTGGGGGTCAGTGTTCTGTGCAGGACACCTGAGCTCTTCCACTCCAACCTTGACAAAGCAGGTCTTCATGGATCTCACTTTGTATTGGAACAGTTTTAGGGCTCATAGTTTCAGTAAAATTAGTCTGCGCTGCTACAGCATACAAAGACATTCTATACAATTGACTTCTTTTAACTTAGAGAAGAATCACATACAGGAGTGATGGTCAGTTGCCCATAAATCTTCGACCATATGTTGTCAGGTCAGGTGCTAATATGCAGTTCCACACTCAACATACCGTACACGAGCGCAAACAAATACTGAACGAGGATGCACACAACACACTGAGCTTTAAACTGCACTGTGAAAAACAAAAAAACAATCAATTAACAAACTACTAATAAAGTGGAACTTCAGAATAACTGAACTACTAAAATGAAGAAGGTTAGAAATCTCGTGCGAGCGTTTAACCGTACGGTAATTACAAAGAGGATTATCATGCAAAGCGCATGGGTAAAAGCCTTCCTCATTTTAACTGCATACTCACTCGTAGACTGAGCTCCTTATAAAATAAAATGGATGACAGCAAAATGAGATTTACGCAAAAGTAACTGTGTTCATACCACCAGTCACTGAAGTGCAAGCCTACCTTGTGACATTTGTCTTGGGTGTCTTGAAGTTCTTTGCTTTTGAGTTGCAGTTTTTTTTCCATGGAGTTGGACTTGGCAGGAGAGTTGAGGCCTGCCGCCACTGATCTAAGAGGCATAAGATAAGAGATGCACGGATGAAAGGTTACCATAAGGAGACAAACAATATTAGTCTCAGATTCAGCATGATGATATGTATAATAAGACACAAGTCTCCAAACACACACACACAAAAAAAAAACTTTCAGCTTTTGAGCTCACTCCAAATGCATTATTTATCGAAGCACAAAATGGAATCATTTTAATTGCCATTCCTAAATGAGGATAAGGCCACATGAGTCTGATGTCACTTTGTACACATTACAGACTTGTTAAACAGTTGGGGATAATGCCGAAAGTGTATCGGTCTAAGCCGGAGATAATCCTGATTACAATAAACAGACTGAGGATTCATTTGATTGTATGAGTCAAGTGCTGATTGCTGATCTTTAGTTAAACAGCAAACAGATTTTAAGTTTATCACAATATGTGCAACCTTTATTTAATGTAGATATGACTGGTAGAGACATATTGAGGATAAAACCACAAAATCAGTCACATGGAAAGCGAGCCAATCTCAAGATACCATCCTTAGAGTAAGCCTTGATTATCTCCAAGTCTTCATAATCAGTGATCATTTCTACTCACAAATCTCATTTCTTATAGTTCTACAAATGCACATTTTATTTTTTTTTATACATTTGTTTAATTGTCCAATTACTGAGCCCTAATTTAAATATTTTTCCAATGACGACAGGCTCGAAGCCCACAGCTAAAACTAAAGACCACACAAAACTTTGCCAAATTGTTTCAGATAAAATGAGCTAAATAAAGCTAATAAAGCTCTTCTTAAAAAGATGTCATCTAACACCATGTTCTAACACTAAAGAGACAGGTTGTATTGTGTTAAAATAAACCCAAAGTGCCGTAATGCTGGAACGTTTTGTTCATTTCTGCTCGTGTTTATAAAGGGGGCCAATAATTATGTATTTAATTCTAAGAGAAAAGAGGACAGAATTTACGTGAGGGTTGGACGCTTTAGGAGGGTACATTTCTATGACACAGATACAAGAAGTTATAATCATTTTATTCCACGTGTATCAGAGAGAATATAAACAAACGAAACCTGACTATTAATGCAAGTCGATTCCTTACAGCCCCAGAAGAGTATTAATTCCTGCAGACATAATTACCAAACCTGTTCCTCTGCAGGAGGCTTAAATAACTGAAACGCTGAGTCAGACTTCGCCTGGAGCACTTCGGCACTTGCGTGTTTAAAGTGTAGATTTTACAGACTGGATATTTGGAGGTTTAAGATTCTGAGTTGGGTTTGAACAGATTTAAACCTTTTTGGAATCAGAGCATGTTTGAACAGCATGATGATCAGCAGACTGTTTTGCAGGAAATTCGGCTTCCTGTCTGCTCTGTAAAAAGGCTGAATGCTGCAGGCCGTTAAAACGCATCCTGGGTGCTCAGCAGAACAGAGACGCAGCCTGTGTTTAAAGCCGGTGTAAAAGTGCATCTGCACCATTTTCTGATAGGAATGAATGATAATGCTAGCTTACCGATCTCTAAGGGGACACAATAGTAGCTGAAATAACAGCCATGAATATTAGGGCCCAAGCACCCAAACGTAACTATTCTTCATCATCATCATCATCATCATCATCATCCCTATGAAAGCCCTTAGAGTGTTTCATACTTTTTATTTATTTATCTTAGTCTCACTACCTACACAGTAATTTTGTTATAGATACATGCTACATAAATTTGCGCAAATAACTCCATAGCAAAATGTCACAGAAATGCAAATCTATTTCTTCCTCGTTGTTGAAAACCACTGCGCTGACAGACCACACACAGAATAGGAAGAAGAAAAACAAAACAAAACAAATATTTACTAGCACTGCTGCACAATGTTTAGTCACATATCATTCCTATAACCCCAGTGCTTACATCTAACAAAGCTAAATCATCCATAACAATATCGACAGATGGACGGAAATATCGGCGTCGGCTCAGGCAGCTTCGTTTCTGCAGCTGTCAGATATGTGTCAGAACCACTTCAGGCTGTTGTGGATGTGGAGAGAACTGAGCCCACGAGCATCATGTTATCACTTAAACCACGCAATTTGGCACCTATGAGATAAGAAGGGCACAGACAGAGTCAATTCCTTTTTTAAAACACTTAACATGGATCCATGCTGAGAAGCATTATATCACTGTCGAGGTCTATTACACACACACACACACAGCCCTTTATCAGGTCCTAATGTATATAGTTGCGAAAGAAGCCCACATTAGTTATTTAATTGAACCCAATCCAGGATTGTTTGCTCATGTGTTTGTCTAAAACAGCTGCTGAATCTGATGGGCAGGTGTGATCTGCTCACCCTGTTTGCCCCACGTTACCTCCTGGCTCCTCTTATTAGTCATGCTGCCATGGCTAGACCTGCCAGCTTACAATCTGATCACAAGGCACATCCTTTAAGCCACAGTATGATCAGAGCATGCTTAATAATCCGATCTTTCTCTGCGTCAAGCTGAACATGAACTCCTGCCGCCCGATATGAAGCCAGCACCAGTTAATGACACACTTTCACTGTTATGGTTAATTACGCCTGCCTGGTTCATCCTGATGCTCCGTTCTCTGTTATACTTGTTCTTTCAACTAAAGCTTCCAGATCTTGTGATGTACCTTCTGCATTTGTAGGGAAATTCATACTCTCTTGTTTATTTGAAACCTATATATAATATAATAAAATAATCCTAGCTCAAGGGGGCATGGTGGCTTAGTGGTTAGCACGTTCGCCTCACACCTCCAGGGTCGGGGTTCGATTCCCGCCTCCACCTTGTGTGTGTGGAGTTTGCATGTTCTCCCCGTGCCTCGGGGGTTTCCTCCGGGTACTCCGGTTTCCTCCCCCGGTCCAAAGACATGCATGGTAGGTTGATTGGCATCTCTGGAAAATTGTCCGTAGTGTGTGATTGCGTGAGTGAATGAGTGTGTGTGTGTGTGCCCTGTGATGGGTTGGCACTCCGTCCAGGGTGTATCCTGCCTTGATGCCCAATGACGCCTGAGATAGGCACAGGCTCCCTGTGACCCGAGGTAGTTCGGATAAGCGGTAGAAGATGAATGAATGATAATCCTAGCTCATGGGGTCAACTATTAAACTTAATCGGCTTGAACTTGCTGATTACTAATGCAGAACCTTCAACACTTATCCACCATTCTTTACGGATTCAATCCATTTTAAAAAACCCTCATCTATCAGGCTCGATGGCTCACGAGAACACAGGATGCCAATTAAAATTCTGGGTTTCAAATGAAAAATCACTGCTTTGCTTCATGCCTATACAACTACGTGTTTTCTTTACGCGTTTGGATCCGTCCCTGATTGTACCATTTTCACATGGTTTTCAGGTTGCGAGCACAGCTTTTAATAGTGAATATGAGAGTTCAAAAACATGCTCTGTTTGATGGATACCCTTCATCACGCACAACTAACCATCCAGTTATCTGCCTGTCACAAAAACACAGCCAAACCCCAAGTGCACTTGATGTCTTGACTAAAAAAAAAAGTGCTCAAGAAATGACAGTAACGTGTTGCCTAAAACATCAGAGCAGACGTTTCCTCAAACATAACATCTGCCGGCCTTGATTTGTGGAAGAGTCTAATGACATTTGAACAAGCTCTAAAAATATAATCTGAAATATCCGTCTGGCAGCTATTACCAACAGAGCAGGTCTGAGGATTAATACACGAAGCGTGAAAAGATAAAGAGAAACCAAAATACTAAATGAGCCCTAAAAGGAAGAGGAAAAAAAAAAAAGTTCTTGACATTTAAATGCAAGGAGAATGGGTAAAAGAAAGTTTAAGAGAGATAATGAGGGAGGAAATGAAAGAACCCTGAAACCCGGAGAGACAGGAAAGAGAAATTTAAATAGAAAATACATAGTAACTGAAGTGTTATAGAGATGGACATTATGCAGTGAAATATCTGAGCAAACAAACCAAGCAGCAGAAGCTCATAAGAATTCATGGTTCGCCCTCATGACTGACAGCTAGCCAACAGAGAGCAGCACCCTCGGGCAAAGGACATGTTATAGCAATCACCGGGTCGAGACGCAGATGCAAACACACAGAGAAAGACGATTTTCAGGTTACAGTTTTATTCCCATTATTGCATCTTGATTTTTGCTGTCATTAGTGTATTATTTATTAATTATCTGTACACCTACTCATTCATGTAATAATCTAATCAGACAATCATGTAGAAGAAGTGTAACGTACCACTGATCTAGAGGGATTCTGACATACAGCAGTTTTTAATTTACTTAGAATGGTACAATAAAGAAAAAACATCCAGTGAGCAGCAGTTGTATGGACAGAGACACATTTGTTGTGAAAGAGGTCGAAGGAGAATTGCCAGAAAGGTTTGACTGACAGAAACTTTGACAACCACTCTGTACAATTGTGTTGAGCAGAAATGGATCTCAGAATGGGCTACAACAGCAGAAAGAACCAAGCCAAGAACAGGAAGCTGAGCTTAATGAGCATAGGCTCGTCCAAACTAAACAGATGAAGACTGGAAAAATATAGACAAGTGGGATGAATTTAGTACTACGAATTTGTACTTAGAATAGAAATCAGTACTGCTCTACACTGGCTAGCTCTCAGTCATGAATACCGAGCTGCCGCCGCTTGGTTTGTTTACTTAGATATTTTTAAAAGTATTAGTATAATGCTCCTAACAAAGTGCTCAGTGATGTTGTACATCATATGTCATATCTTAATATTATTAACATACTAATAATGTAAGCATGTTGAACTTAATCCCTAATCTTTTCTTTTGTATCCTTTGAATGAAAATCGTTCATGGAATCCTGTGCGTTAATCACCTAGTGGTGAGTAAACAAGAAAATCCTGCATGTTTGCCAGGGAGCTACTGGGAAAAAGGTCTGTTGCTGGCCATGTCACACAAATTGGCTCTGCTGAAGTAAGAGTATATATAGGTTACATCACTCGACATACCAACCTTAGCAGATTAGAGTCTACTGGAAATCCAACGTTACATCCCAAGTCCATGTAAGTGCATGTAATCATGCAGAATCATGAAGAGTATTGCAATGCATCAAAGAATTGATTAGTTCTCCCTCCCATCGGTGGTACATGATAGCGCTGACAGAAGCAGACACAGCGCCCAACTGCAGAGGAATCATCATCATCATCATTTTTAAATGCTCCACGCAATCTGCTCCTTTGAACACTCCACTCGTATGTGCTTAGAAACATGAGATAAAAGGAGCAATAAATAACCCAGACAGCAACAGCAAGTTTTGCTGGCTTTGTCATTACAGCCATTATCTCAACGGTTTTCAAAATGTGTCAGAAATGTTGTTAGTCAGAGTTCCAGTTCAACAGACGGCAGCAGACACGGCTCGTCGAACACAAAGACAGAGATATTTTTGAGTCCAGTTAAAGAGATGCATTATATTTTGAGATCTCTGGGAGATTTTTTGTATCTCTCGGTAGAATGGCAATGTAAGACACTTGAAGCAGCTTAACATCATTTACATTAGACAATTAGTGCCTAATGCTGTGAGAGATGGACAGAGAGAAAGAAAGAGAGAGACAGAGGCAGAGAAAGAGAGAGAGAAAGATAGTGAGTCCCATTGTGCACTGCATACGTTTGTCAGATAGCAGCAGTTAAAACACAATTTAAAAGCACTCCAGTTAGTGAGAACAGCTGCTAGTGCTTTACATTTGGTACTTCTGTGAAACCAAGGAAAGAATACTTTAGAATGAGTAGAATCTTTCCTCTGAAGGACAGTCCGACATAACTTCTGATGTTGACTAAATATAGTGCAATTAACACAGTTTTTTCACTTTGGTCAAAGCAGACCAGTAAAATTCTCGATTCTAATCTAGAAGATTAAATGGGATTCGTCCATTTTGGGGTAGGCCATAGCTCAAACACCTCCGCCTGCCAAAACAGGAATACCCTCTGTGACAGTTCCCTCTCATAAAGGTGGTAGGCGTTAAGGCTATGATACCGTAGCAGCAGACAGTACATCAGACCATTCAACATATCTCTGTCTTGTTGCAATGGCTGACTCATATGGATAGTTTTCTATGTTGCTTCACATACTGTCCCGAAGGTTACAGTGATCCTGCACCACTAGCATACAATACATTTTTACCAACACCTGATATGCCATCTTGAAAATGCACATTTAAAGGAAGTAACCGCAGCCATAGTTGTGGCTGAAATTTTTGCTTCCTTAGCTCCTGGTCACAGATAGCTGTGGCGTCTTCAATATTCAAACTTGCTATCTCCAGATTTACCTGAAGTTTACCAGAAAAGTGTTGTTTACAGACCAACAAAAAAGCTAGTGTAAGCTTAAGCAATATTTATCTAATGGGACCACCCACTAGTGCAGGTCCAGAGGGTTCAGAATGTCCTCCAAGTAGAGTAAGATTATGGAAGATGTTCAGTTTCAGCTGAAATATTTCAATAGTGTTATTGTCATAGTCATGTCCCTTCCAGGCTGCTAGGTCACAGCAGGAGATACTTGAGCACCAATGTCCACCATTTCAACACAGCGATGCCAACTGGTGCTGCCCTTTGGGGACACTGCAACAACAATCTATCAAAACTTTCAATCTATCAAGTCTTTGTGTTATTGGCACTGGCAGCACTTAAAGACGTGTGAAAGCCTGTTTGAGTGTTGGTAGCTAAATAAATGAGCACACGGTCTAAGCATTTATCAGATTATTTGTGAATCTGCATCTTTGTGAATCTGCAGTGCTAGATTTTTTTTTTCTCTCTTTGAAAAACAACTCCCTTCCTATCTCACCTTATAGAGAGGGAAATAAATAGCCCATAATTAATTTGATTATCAACGTTCTGCGTTTGGTCTCAGAGCGTAATTACAGGCTACACATTTCAAATGGAAGCAGGAAATAATATTAACAACAACAACAACAACAACAACAACAATAGCAGCAGGAGCAGAATATTATTTATAAGCACCTTTCATAGTGTTCAAAGATATGAGGCTGTGCGCTCATTCAGCCACCTGCACATTAGTAAGGTCGGGAACTTATGTCAGGTGAAATGGCCTGTGATGTTGGCCTGTGTAGGTCATTCCAGTCTTGGCAAACCAGATCAAAAAATCGAAGTTCATAACCTGATGATGCCAGAGCCATCCATGTTCATGATCTAAGAGTGTAAAACTGTCAGTGGGAGGGATGGAAACATCTTTCCCAGTCAGTCACAGTAACACTAACCCGGTGTGAATGTGTATGCAGAAAAAGGCTAATAGCACTTTTCTCCCAGTGCGTTATGCTGGTTGGCTTGGCGTAATTGGTTTTGAAGGAAAGAAGTGTTAGCATTTACCCTCCCTGGTTGGTGGTGTTCATATGATAGAGGACATCTGGCTGTGACCAAATTGGAGAAGAAAAAAAAATAACTGAAAAGGCTGAATGAATGTGAATTTGCTGAATGAATGTCTATCCAGGAGGCCATTCATATCCATCTTTAGCATTCTCCAGCTATTAATCAGAGTTTCAGAAATACTTCCTGCTGACTCTACGCATTATCATTCCTTGGCTCTATATCAGGCAAAAGGTCCTCCCACACACACACACACAAACACACACACACACACACGGACATCCTCCTCTCTAGACACGATTCACACTCTAGAAACACCCCCACACCATGAGATCCTTTGTGATCTATTCGTTTACTTCGGATTATCATATCTATAACCAAAAAATGACACCATTAGAATAAGCTAATGCACAAAGCTACACAAGTACAAAAGAACTCTCACTAAAGCAAACAAGAGTTTTGATTTCAGCAGTGATAAATGCAGCTGGATCAATAAAATATGACATACTTTGACTAAGCAGCAGCTTCCGACTGAACCCAAGAAGAGATCACACCTACAATTTTAATTAATTTGGTCAAACGTCTTGAGCCGTTCAACATCTCAGTTTTATTGATGAGTCTTTATAAAAAATTCTCTCTCTCTAAACATTGGAGAGTAATAACAAAAATAAAGAAATAAAAAAACCCAGCTTTGAATGCCAGAACGTAGGGGGTTAGTGTTACATGTAACGTTTTTGGAAGGTTAAATAGGGAATTATAATAATGACTTTGTTGACTATTTATGAACACCACTAATCTGCAAAACAATGTCTGTTCAAAACATGTATATAATCAAATGTGTCCACCCATAAATGACTAATATCAAATTGAAAAATATATTTAAATACAAACTCTGTTCAACCCACGCAGACAAAAATCATTTGGCTTGTCAGGATGGGGTTGGAGGATGTAGTATTGTATTATAGTATTGTAGGGAATTGGGCTTAGGCTTGATTAATACAGAATAACTCACAGTCCAATGGTTTTCCAAAACGACTGCTTCCTTAGTGATTTTTACACTGCAGTAAGTCTCTAAATCAAACAAGGATGTCTGAAATATTCCTGAAAAAGTTCAAGAGAGATAGACTTCTGTTAGCTGTTAGCTACATGAAGGTTGTATCTCTGGTTTGAAACAAAAAAATTGCTCGTAGAAAACATGGTAAGATTATTTTGCCAGTGCATTCAGGTCACTTCCTGCAACCCAAAGGAAAAACCTGCTAGACACACACTGGGCAGTCTTAGTCTCAACGGTTTAACACGTCTCACACTTGTTATAAGATTGGCTGCTAACAAGAGACAAACATTCCTCGGCAAGATGCAAGTGACTGAGTCAGTGTCTCTTCTATTTTCAGCTTGGCTTCGAGAACATACCAGTGTTCAATTTGTTTACCCTGTGGATTTGGACATAGATTAGAGCTTTAACTACAAACTTAGACATTGTTTTCGAACACAAACTAGCCTGCAACAATGGCAGTTCTTACGCTGCAAACATAGGCATAAACTCACAAGTTGGTCATTAAAAAAGTGTCACTAAAATGGCTACAGCAGGGACCAACTAAGCTAAAACGCCAATTAGAGATGGCAGCAAGCGTGGAGGAATCCAACCATTACCAAGGAGCAAAGAGCCTGTTGCGAAAATAAATTGAGCAACATTACGATTTGAAATAATTTCATTTACATCAACAGCATTTGGAAGATGCCCTTATCCAAAAAAAAAAAACAAAACAAAACTTACAAACGCTTCTTTCGCTAACAATGCTACAGCCATGCATTAATTAAACATCCTGTTGTGGGATTTATGATTAGCAATTAACACAGAGATCACGCTTCCTGGGGCTGTTTCCTTCACATAGTTCTCGTCGCATTATTTATGAAGGATGATGTGAGCGCAAATTCATAGTATTAAAATTCATTTCATTAAAGCTGAAAGTCTATTTTTTACTGCAACGTTGGTGAGGAGGGAAAGAAAGTAAGAGGAAGAGAGACAGGGAGAGAGAGAGAGAGAGAGAGAGAGAGAGAGAGAGAGAGAGCATGGAAAATTCATCCCACCATTACTTTGATAGACTTGAAGGTGAAGATAAAGCTGAATTCGTCATGGCTTCTTATGCTGAAGCTTCAAAATGCAGCTGCAGTACTTTATTTAGCTTCAGGGTCTTCACACACGATCTAATCATGCCAATGTGTCATGTTTAGCTTCTAATCATGGCTAAAAAAAATTAATAAATTAAAAAAGGGCTGCCGGATCAATCAAAACCTTAGCTTCGACTAATACGTGAGGAGGCAAAAACACCTCAGTTCGATGGGTGGAAGAACTGTCCGAGAATCGTCTCCTCCGGTCAGGATTTCCCAACAACATGGCGATTATAATCGGTTCTGCCAGTGATCAGTTCTCCTTCATTGCACATTCACACAAAGTCTGATGATTCTCCCAGTCTATTAGTTTCCTTTACAAATGGTTGTAGAAAATATACATTCACTGTGTCCTCATTGACATTCACAAACCAAAAACTATTGTTTTCTATAATATGTAGCTATATTTAGACTTAACGCATGTCTAAATAAGCTGACGTAATGCAGCTCTATACAACAATGAACAATGTCTTCTGACTGCCTGTTGCACCACACACTGGCTGATGGTAGGATGATTTTTCCTAGGCACATTCAGTTGTAAACACTGTTCAAGAACCAGAACACGCAGGAACGTAGACTTCTTGACAAAACCGAGATCAAATTAAGGTTCAGCACAAAGCTGTCATAACTCTCCTGCTTACTGCAATGTTAAACATGCTGACAGATTATGGAGATGCTAAACAGAGTGGAATAATATCTAATATAACAAAATTCCAGATCTCTGTTAAAACATTGCAATAAACAGAAATGACTTTTTATTGACGTGCTTTACGTCTCTCAAGAAAGCAATAATTAGCGATTACTCCGTCAATTCCATTGGTCAATATTAATGCACATAAAAAGCTAATTAGATTAGATCGTTAGATTTGAGATCGTATGCAACTTGCTTCCAGCCTATCGTGGCCCCTAAATATTGCTGATTGAGAACAAAACCACCTGTAGCTTTGCAGGGGAAAAGAAGGGGGCATGATCAGAAATACATAAGGTGTGTTGTGTACACAATGATTCATTAGGGCAGAAAAAGAGTATACATGTTTGCAAGAACCCTCTTTGTTTACAATCCTCTATTTTTGCACAATGTACTGTATAGCATACAGAATGCACACTGGTCGGTGCTATTTTGTGCATCTGTCCTGTAGTGTTTTGTATTGTCTGCGTGCAGTCTTTTGTCTCGCACTGTTTACACACGATGCACTTTATGTGGCTAGGACAACTTACTTTAAGTCCTTAGCTCTGTTGTTTTATGTAGCACCAGGCTCCTGGAGAAACGCCGTTGTTGCTCTGCTCTGAAGCTAGAAAGCAGCTAATAATAAAGGCTTTATTTGGATTTATTTAAGAAAATAGGTTAAGAGAAAAAACACTACGAGATGCAACAATTTATTTTTGCTGATTTTATAACTGCAGACATCACTTTTCTAACTGATTACTTGATAGATAATACTACTGTAAATTATCCCAAGACTCCTTGCTTGCTATATCAAAAATCTAAACAAGAGTGGGAACCAAACCAATTTCCCATCTGAGCTGCTTGCATGCATAATCACACATTTCTGATGATGCCATGCAGGAAAAATGTAATCCATGAAGACAATGGATACAAAAATGTGTATTAAAAGTTATTCGATTAGAGAAACTGACAGATATTTGCATTGTTCGGACCACCTACCAGTACACTTATCTCTAACAGCGATGTATTTTCTTATATTTTATGGATCCGAAACAGGAATGTGCTTCAAAACACACAGCCAGTTCAATTACCTGTCAGCTCATCAAAGCATGTTGATTGTTGGTACATCCAACGTTGTTGACATAACGATCCTGCCGAGAGTCGTCCTTGCAGGCTAGCCAGCTAATTCTAACCAGATGGGGCTGCAATCTGGGGCATTTCTGACTTGTCCACCCAAAGACCACACACCAAAACAGAAGAAGAGCAATACAGTATACGACTAAACACTCTCCCTGCTCCTAATGACTCCCCTACTCTCACCTTCTTCATTGTTCCCCTAACGAGCCCATCCAGAGAGGTGAGGATCCCTGAACATGGAAAATTTGTGGAATTCTGCTAACTTCCCTTAGACTGAAGAAGCTACTGGGATGAGTAATAAAACGTTTCGATTGAACAAAACAGAAGTCCAGTTGACATGACTCAAGGTCAATGGACCAGCTAAAGAATTTATTATTTGTCCACCATTGTACTGTAACTAAATACTTATTTGGAGTATTTCTCATGATGAGGATATACTGCATGAGTGGAGGTAAATAATACAAGTCAGTGATTGGCCACAGCAGAAAACTATGAAAAAAACTAGCTTAAGCTTCACTGTTCTATGGCAGAGAACACCAGAGCAATTTTCAGCATTACACTGTATGAAAAACAACAACAACAACAACAACAACAACGGGTTCTTTGGATATGTCACTTTGCTTCCTGTGGAGCTTCTTCACGAGATCGTCATCAATGGAATCTTCGAACAGAGGCTTTTCCTAAACAGAATGGTAGAATATATACACTATGCTAGGGTGACAAGCTTAAGAAAAAAGGTTGACTCTCTTGATCTAATGAGTCTTTCCTACTGACTACAACGGGAAAGTTGAAAAGTTCTGTTTGGTTATCTAGGTCTTGTCACACAAAACCAAATGTAGTCAATCTCTCCAAGATTTCCAGGAAGTTATTTATTTTTTGTGGCCAAAAATGTTGAAATGTTTTTTGTGCTTTTTATTTTTTCTGAAAACTATTTGAATTGGTGAACTTGCACGATCTGATACATATGTAATAACATTCCGTTGGAGGTCTTTGGCTGGAGCATATTTGACACATCTTGGCCCAAATCTTGTGGGCATTTTGAAAAACCGCAAGCTGCTCTGAATATTATTGAATTTGCTTCAATGTGTTCATTTCTGCGATTGCAAAATTCCTTGAGGGAATGAAAGAAATAACCCAAAAAGTTCTCACAATGACCTTCCCCCCAGAGAGCTGCTCTTTCTTTTATTGGTACCGTTATGTAAATAAAAACATTAGTGATGGCACCACAGCTTATCGAACTGTTAGCTTGAAAAGTGCTACCTGCAAGCTCGAGGGGACAGGATCTGAATAAATTAAGAGGAAACTGAGGAAAGAAAACCCTTCTATAACTATGTACGTTAATCGATGCAGCACATAAAAGAAAACCAAGTGGATGAACAGAGAGATATTCTGGAGAGTATACAGGAGAGAACGTATGAATTCTGTCTGTTTGTACTGTATACGCGTTCGTTGGCCGTTATGACGTGGAAGAGCAGATGTGCTGAAATCTGATGTGAGCTGACTGCAAATTGAGCAGTGTGCCTCATCTTGGGTCGTGCTGCTGCCTACAGATCAGACTGGAAGGATGGTGACTCGTTAGTGCGGTGTGATTTACCGAATGACAGGAAAAGGCGGAAGCATGGGAAAGGATGTGCGCTGAATGAAAAAAGACATGTGGCAGTGTTATTCAGGGAAACCAGTGTGAGGGGTGTGTGCATGAATATGAGATGGGTTTTTTAAGGCATAGCAGGCTCACTGTGTGCATAGACGCACATTTACTTATGCTAGGTGACAGAGATGGAAGGTTTGAAAGGGAGAGAATGAAAATCTTGAAAATCAGAAGACGCTGTTATCTTGTCATCGTAAAGACAGAGCTCAAAGTCTTGGTCAGTGTGTGAGAGAGAGGGTGTGTGTGTGAGAGAAAGAGAGAGAGAGAGAGTGAGAGAGAGAGAGAGAGAGAGAGAGAGCGTGAGAGAGAGAAGGAACGCAGTAAAAGAAAGAGTGAAATCAGAGACAAATGTATGCGCATTTAAAGAATAGGAATTCCTGCCATTGTTACCATAACAACCAGAATCATACGAGTCATTTCACATTGCAAACAAGTAGCTATGTTGATTCAACATGTTAGTCAAGCCTCTTTTGTGATTTAAACAAGTCCTGAATGACGTCACTTTCAGCAAATGAAAGAACGACCGAAAGACAGAAAGACGCAAGAAAGCGACAAAGAAAAAAGTATCAATTTATACTAAAAATATTACCTGGATCCCCTTCACTTCATTCTAACCTCAGCTTTATTTAAAAAAAAATGACATAGGAAAAAAACGACAACATATAAATGTGCATTTTTATTTTTTTTTGCAAATATTTAAACGATAAATGAATTTTGTTTCTTTACAATACAAAGCCAACAAACATCTGCAAAATATATGCGAGAACTCAAAATACGATTAATAGTTCATATACATTCTTCTATTAAACTGATTATTACAGGAATTAATTCCTAAATTAATATCAGATAATGAAGAGGCTGCATTCTCAGCCTAAATATGATCTATTTATGGATTATTATCTTGCAAGTTGTTGATCATAAATCTCCCTCTAATTGCCATAGAAATGCATTAATTCCATCTATCTGTGTCCAATTCAAATTTGATCGTTTCCCCCCCACTGTATCGTATCTCCATCTCCTTTCTATTTTCTCTATGTCCTTGCTTTATAACCATATAGTGCAGTAAAAGGAGGGGGGCATGTTGTCAGTCAAACACTGGGAACACTGCTGATCTGAGATCTGCTCCTGTCTAAACAAACACAGACGGCAAACTAGTTGTAGAGCTTGGATAATTTAGAGAACCACAAATCAGCATGCACACACAAACACAAGCAGAACCACGAGCGCATCCTGATCTCCATACATGTACATGCAGATGCGCATGCAGACCGAGCACCAATGCAGCACACATAGCTATTAAAAACAAGAGGATCGGAGAAAGGCAGCATCACAGAGAAAAGGAGCAATCTGCAAAAAGAGGAGTTTACACACACACACACACACACACAGGGAGATGGGGATTCCCAGCGTATTGCTTTCACAGAAATAACAACGAGCCACAAGCATAGGATAAAAGCATCAGTATTCTCCAACACACACACACACACAAACGCACTCTTCTCATTCCTGATTCCCATTCACTCAGACAGCGACAGAGGTCTCTACTGCACATCCACATCTGCATGGCTACAGCATAACTGCCATTCAACCACCAACGTTGCCTGGTGACAGTAACCGTAGCAATATTGCCATCTTGTCTACCACCTGTGACTGTAGTATCGAAATCGTTCTCAGTAAAATGAGTGTGTGTGTGTGTGTATGTGTATGTGTGTGTACTCACTCAGATTTGACCAGTGCAGTTAGGGCCCGGCTGAAGAACCAACCTAGAAAGGGCAGGTCTTGTCCCTGAAAGCCCAGGCGTGGGGGCTCTCGCTGGGCAGCATGCGTATGCCGAGGGGCCCTTTCAGGCTCCTCAAAATTGGACGTGTCATCTTCGGCACGGAGCGAAGGAACGAAGGGAGGGACAGCTGGAAGAGGGAAGGAGTACAGAAAAGGACGATGAGGAATGGGAGAGAAAGAGAGTGTGTGTATGTGTATGTGTGAGAGAGAGAGAGAGAGAGACAGGCAGCAAGCAAGAGATGAAAACAGAGGGGGAGAAAGAAGGATGGAGGGAGGGAGGGAGTAGAGGGTCTCAGTGATGAGGTTCTAGTGCAGTAACTCACTCTCTCTCTCTCTCTCTCTCTCATTCTCCCTCCCTCTCCCTCACACACACACACTTTCTCTCTCCCTCACTGCAGCATAGCAGCTTCAGCTCACCAGCCTGAGTCACAGCCTAGGCTCTGGATCCGCACAACACACAGAACAGACAGACAGACGAACACAAACATCCATATTCTAAACATGTTACTACCTGCATTTACCCACAAATCTACAAATAATTAAAAAAAAAAAAAAAAACACATAGTACACTAAGCACACACAGTGTACCAATCTTTACAATGTAATACTACCTACTACCTGTGTTAAATAATTCAAAATAAACAAATAAATAAATAATAAAATAAATAAAGAAGATATGCACACACACCTCTACAACAAAAACATTAAAACATCCATATCCACACCCTGGGGTACGTTACCTGTATACCAACAGTAAAAACAACTGAGCACGCAGTTACAGCCAGGTTGGAGTTAAGAACAGTGTACCATTATAATGAATGGAGCAACAGTGGCAGTGCCAGGTTACTGTGGAAACTGCAATAATCCCACAGGACGTTAGTGTAACTGATTAATTACGAGGCAAAATTGATAATGACGCCTTCATCCTGACAACATTAAAAATCTTCACGATTTATAAATGTTTACATTTTAGTGCACTAGTTAATATTATGAAGTATATTAGTATATTAAGAAGCCATAAACATCAACATTAATATGCCATTGAATTAACTGATGTTTGTTCAAATATTAAATACCAATGCAGTTCCATAACCCATCATTTATCTTTATACACACTTATATGGTCAAAAATATGTGGACACCTGAACGTCACACTCATATGTGGTCCTTTACCAAACTTTTGGCACAAAGTTTGAAGCAAACAATTGTTTAATATTACCCAGAAAGGGCCAGTATGAGCGCAGGTTTTTAGGTCGACCTCTAAGAATCAACCCGTAGTATTTAGAAAACTAAGATAAACTAATTAAACAGGCGAAATCGGCTGCGGCTCTTGTTTGATTAGAATGCAAACCTCCAACCACACTGGCCCATGCACTTTGCAGATGCTAGAATATCTGATGTTAATAATATGCAGGATTATGAACATTCCCATAACTTGAACTCAGAGGCAGAAACCTGTTCCAGTATGACAACAGACTTGTATACAAATCCAACTCCATGAAGACATGGTATGTCAAGTTTGGTAGAAGAATTTCATTGTCCTGGCTTTAACCCTATTAAACACCATTGGAATGAACTGGAACACCGACTGCACCTCAGACATCACTGCCTGACCTTAATGATGCACTAATGGCTGAATGTCCACAGACATCCAATATCTAGAGGATGGTCTTCACAGAAGAGTGGAGGTTATTATAACAACAAATCTGGAATGGGATGGTTTGGATGGACCTTTGGTTATATAGATCATCACTGTTGTCAATTATCCAGCAATAACTTACTAACTATACATTTTGATGCTTTTAAAATGAATCAATATCTTCCGACCAATCCGATTGGAGAATTCTACAGTGTGGTAACATTCATTAATTCATATGCTCATAGTGGCTAGTATGGACTGGATTATTAATTACAGACCCTGGATTTAATGCACTTAATGGATTTAGTGGTGAATTTCTCTGTGCATAAAATCTGAACGTGCTCTACTTATGACAAATAGCTTCTTAAGTAATGTTCGTTAAAGAAACCTTTATATACAGCATTACCAATGGCTCAGTATTAAAAGAATCAAAAACCATTGGACATAAGCATTGGAAGTTGGACAGTTTCCCAGACGGTGATTAAGCCTAGCTGTAGATTAAAAGTCCCTTTGTATGGCTTGTACTCCAAAGACTGCAGTTCTCCATTATTTCAATCAGAAGTACATTATGGATGCTAGTATTTCTTTTTTTTTTTTTTTTTTTTTTTTTTTTTAAGATTTATCTTCATGGTCTTCCACATAACTAATCAATGCAATGTCATCCAGGGGCATCGAAAAAGAAATACTCATGATGTTCTTCAAGTAGCACTACAGACAAAAATATTACATCACAATTCATGAAGACATTTCAATAATACAACCAGAAAAATTCCACTGTTGCATTTTGCATTAAAACATTCTATATATAGACAATAATGTCTTTATTTACAGCTCTGAATAGCTTAAGAAATAAGGTACAATTAAAAAAAAAAGCATACAAAATTTCAACATTTAACAATTTAAGATTCAGTGCTAAAGTTTGCATACATTGAAAGAACTTGTTAAACATTGCCATTTATTTGGAAAATATGACTGATAATGCAAAATAATTTTTTTCTTATTTAAAGACAGTGGTCACGTTAAGTCATTAATGATCACATAGTTGTTTGAGTACTTTTTTAAAACCTAATGACACACAAAGGTTTAAATGGCTATTAAAGGGAAGCATCCACACCTGCGACATTTGGAGAGATGAGACCAAAATTGAACGTTATAATCACAACACTATGTTCGGAGAGGAGTCAACAAGGCCTACTGTGAAACGTACACCATCCCCACTGTAAAGCATGGTGGTGGATCTCTGATGTTTTGGGGCTGTGTGAGCTCCAGTGGCATAGGGAAGTTAGTAAAAATCGATGGCAGGATGAATGCAGCATGTTATCAGAAAATCCGAGCAGACAATTTGCATTCTACAGCACGAAAGCTGCACGTGGGACGATCTCGGCTGATTCAAAGCACAAGGCAAGGTTGACCCTCCAATGGCTACAGTGGAAAAAGCTGAAGGTTCACAGTCTCCTGACCTCGATATCATTGAGCCACTTTGGGGAGATCTCAAACGTGCAGTTTGTGCAAGACAACCAAAACATTTACAGGAAACGGAGGCATTCTGCCAAGATGAATAACTACTAGAAGAATATTCTTCTAGGTGTTAGGAATACTCAGATATACAAAAGCAGCAATCATAGGAATAACAATTCATTTCATAGACTTCTTACATTCTTATATACATGTAGTGTAGAACTTTCATAGTAAAATAATTAGAGCTATTTAACTGTGTAGGTTAAGAACTTGTACTGGACACTTTATATCAAAGCATTTGGTATAAGTCTTGATTGTGCTAAAGACTTATTACTATACTTATTATAGCATACAGAAAGAAGGTTTCTCCAAGTGGGCTTAAAGTTAAACAATCACTTTTGTGCCACTGATTATTATTAACTGCAAAGTAATAACTGTAGTAACGGTCAGCTAGGAAATACAAGTGAGATACCATATTAGGGCTGTAGTTATGGTTGATATCATGAACCAACATCCAGCAGAATGGTTAAAATTCAAACCAAATGTTTAAATCTAAGGTAATAAGGGTTGCAGAGACTGAGGAGCTTCATTAAAAAAAGAAGCGACACTGCTCTGTTTCACGAATACCACCGTTACTCTGAAAATATAACAGAATTGATGTCCATGGCAGCTGACCATACACTACAGACATATAAGACAGAGATTAGGTTTACGTTTCAGTCATACAGAGTCTTTCTTAGCAATTGATCAACACATCTGAGGTAAAAATTTCTAGCATGCTTGTCTTGTTGTTTTTACATTGTACTATGAAAGACTTAACAGCTGTGTTCTAGCTACATACATGTAACTCGTTGTTACGGAGTGATGGACAAGAAAAGTAATATTTTTATATAACTTTTTACAAAAACAGGACTTTTCCCCCCCAAGCTTGCTACAGCATATGTAAATGTACACAAACACACATACAGAGAGAGAGATTAATGACTCTTCCATTAGACACAAAGCTCATCATGAAAAGCAGTGATTAATGTTGTCTAGACAGATGTACACACATACACAGAAACAAAGACAGACACACACTGAGAAGAAGCCTGGAGGGTAAGCAATACATTAACTGCATGCTGTAGTCAGGCTATATAGACCACCAAAATAAGCATCACTGTTTAGATTAAACAGCAACTTTAGTTTGAAGTACAACAACAAATGCAGTTAGCCAAATATCACTTTCATTTGTCTCTAACTTTTTATCAGGGTTTACACTCTGGCCTATGAGGGATGGTCAGCCATTTTGATGGATGACCATCCCCTTTTTTGCCAGCTTTTTCTAACTGGCAAAAATAAATAAATAAAATAAATTGGATATTTCTAATAGGATTTATGGTACATGAGGTGCTCCCAGTTGATGTTCCCATATTTCAAACAAGCAAGCAAATTGATGAAGTCCTAACTTCATGAGTACTAACTGGATTTCTATAATCATTCCCCCTTCAGCAAAATCTTTGAGGCTTTGCTTTTAAAAGAATCCTTTAAAATTTCACTAGACACATATTAGGACAGAATGAAAGAAAGTGTTCTGAAACCAAACTCAGACACACTAATATTAGATACTGGCTGTTAATATAATGTTCTGTGTTTCCATTATAGTGTTCCCACTGTTTTTGTTGTCCTGGATAATCAACTATATTAAGCACTATAAGCCTAATGATCATTACATGGTATGATGAGCAGTGCTTACATCCCCACATGCCCCAAACCAACACCCCCACATATGCTGCAAGCGATTCAGGAATTTTAATCATTGCTGGTCTGAACTGAATTCAAGTGCTTTTATGTATGCTCCATATCTTCACACCAATACCAATGGTTCATCTAACGATCTCATCAGAGTTTTTGCCATTAAAATATATAACACAAATCACGTATCCTGTATTATCTCCCATAAATTATCAGCACTGGATGTGTGAAGTACTATATATAGTATTTGTGTTGGCGGATGTGTGTATAAGATGTGTTGCATTGTCTGGGCAGAAACAATCAAGATGTCCCTCTGAGAACACCTGCATGCCTCGTAAAGCATAAACGTTGACGCATACATGGACAGACACAGACAGGAAAACAACAGACAGTAACCCAGTTCACCCCTAAATCCACCCACTACACTCCATTAGCGAGCAAATCCTCTGATCACGCACAGCAATAGCGATCATTAGGGACGCAAATAAAGAAATGGCCAACAGCTTATGGTATTTGTTTGCTATTCTCAGAAACGGCTGCTGCGAAACAGCTGAGATCCCTTTCAAATTCTGAGCAACCACCTATCCTCTTTTAGCAGTGAAGGAGATCTCTCTGAAACATCTCATTTCGACTCTGTATATAGCCCATTAACTATTCCTAAAGATAGCGCAGTTTATGTAAAGTGCCCTAAAGGGACACTGTTAAATCCTCACCGTGTCTGAGGCTGCTCCAGTCGACAGTAGAGAAGAAGGGGTGAGAACGCAGGCCCTCGTAGCCGAGCCGATCCCGTGCCACACACAGCAAACTCTGCACAAGGTCCAGGAACTGAGAGCTGGCCTTGGGATCCTCAGGGAACTTCAGATAGCGCTTAAAGGTAAGGAAACAAACAATGTAAACATGAGATGATATTTTTTACTTGAAAATTAATGCTGAATCATGTATTATGGTTTAGTGTGTATGTATGTATGTATGTATGTATGTATGTATGTATATGTGTATATATATATATACACATTATGCTCAGCATAAATGAGTACACCCCCTTTAAAAAGTAACATTTTAAACAATATCTCAATGAACACAAAACAATTGTCCAAAATGTTGAAAAGACTAAGTTTAATATAACATCGGTTTACCTCATAACATGAAAGTAAAGTTAATAATTTATTTTAAAATACACATTTTTCAGTTTAACTCAAATTAGGGTGATGCATAAATGAGTACAGCCCACTGAAAGTGTCTGGGGCAAAGCAAAATTTTAGACTACAAATCTAATTTAACAAGAATTCAACCACAGGTGAGTCTAATTATTCATTACTCAGGTTTCCAGTAGACAGTTGACTATAAAAAGGTGTTAGGCTACATCCACCACATGGAAGAGAAATGTCACAAGACCTGAGAGAGAAAATAATTTCTCTACACCAGAAAGGTGAAGGCTACAAAAAGATCAGCAAAGCTTTTTATCAGTCAGAATACTGTAGCAAAAATGGTACAAAAATTAAAAAAGATGGAACTGCAACCATCTCACAGACACGTCCAGGCCGTCCAAGGAAGTTAACAACTCGAGAAGAGCGTCTTCTGATAAGAAGGGTTGAAGAAAATCGGCATGCAAGATCACTGCAGTTATCTAAAGAAGTAGAAAGCCAAACTGGGAAGACTATTTCCCGTGACACAATACGGCGTACACTGCACAGGAATGCCATGGATGGGTACCGTCCATGAAAGAAACCTCTCCTAAAGGCCAGGCACAAAATAGCCCATCTAGAGTTTGCCAAGGCCCATCATGACAAAGATGAAGACTACTGGGACTCTGTACTCTGGAGTGATGAGACCAAGATAAATGTTTTTCGAACTGATGGCTTCAAAACTGTATGGCGTCACAAAGGTGAGGAATACAAAGAAAAATGCATGGTGCCTACAGTGAAACATGGTGTGGTGGCAGTATCCTTATGTGGGGCTGCATGAGTGCTGCTGGTGTCGGGGAGCTGCATTTCACTGATGGTATCATGAATTCACAGATGTACTGCTCTATACTGAAAGAGAAGATGCTACCATCACTCCGGGCCCTTGGTCGTTGTGCACTTTTCCAAGATGACAATAATCCTAAACACACATCTAAGGCCACTGTTGGATTTCTGAAGAAGAACAGGGTAAAAGTGATTCAGTGACCAAGTATGTCTCCTGATCTGAAGCCAATTGAACACCTATGGGGGAATTCTGAAGAGAAAAGTTGAGCATCACTCTCCATCCAGCATCCAATCTCTAAAAGAGGTCATTCTTGAAGAATGGAAAAAGTTGGATGTTGCAAAATGTCGTCAGCTTGTCCATTCCATGCCTAGAATACTTGGTGCTGTCATTAACAATCATGGAGGCCATACAAAGTACTAGATGTAGTCTACTTGTTGTGGGGTGTATTGAACATTATATATTAACAACCCTTTGGGCATAATAGTATGAAGCAAAACATCTTAAAGTATACTCTAGGATCTTAAAATATACTTCTTTGGCTTTAACAGTCATCATAAGGCCTTAATAAGTTGACAAATCATGATTGCAGACACCTATGCAATACATAATTAAACAAATAAATAAATCAATCAATAA